>NC_068401.1:13455106-13632606 GCF_023724105.1 Carassius gibelio | reverse complement strand
ATGGGAACTCAAATGCAATATGCATTTAGATGCATCACAGATATCATAGTTGTATTCTCATTAACTGAACTGTATGACGTAATATGAATAAAAACATACAAGTGCTAAAGTTTTAATGCAGTATTGTGAGAAAAAGATTCACAATCGAAAACCCAAAATCCCAGCATTTGCTGC
Source organism: Carassius gibelio (assembly GCF_023724105.1). NCBI lineage: Eukaryota > Metazoa > Chordata > Actinopteri > Cypriniformes > Cyprinidae > Carassius > Carassius gibelio. The sequence continues at coordinate 13,632,432 of NC_068401.1, read as the reverse complement.
AAAACGACTTGTTAATTCGAGCAGTTTAAGATCGGTGGAGCTGCAGTCTTCCTGAGAGCGTGCATAGCCTCACAGGTCTCACTGCAGCTTCAGCTGTTGCCATGGTGTTGCCATAGTGATCGTCAAGCAAGGACATTTTATCATGTGGCAGCACTTGTTTATTTATTTTTCATATCTGTTGAGCATAGAGCTTTGTGTGACGGCGTCTCTTTCATCGGAGATGATGTGCAGGTGGACTCTTGCTTTTGGGTAAACATTAGATGAGGCGGTTGTCGCTTCATTAGTCACGATCGTAATAGCCGCCCAATCACCCTCCCTGACCCTGCCCATTAACCCTATTAGATAAGCTGAGACATAAGAGAGATCCTCCTTCCTTCCTTGCGTAATATATGGCTTCAGCAAGATTTTATTGTAGAGTAAAGTAATTTCTTCTTGAGGGAGCCGAGTGTTTCTCCGGCTGAGGCGATGCGGCGCTCCTGTGCGTGCTGGCCGGGGGAGGTGGAGGAGAGCAGTCTGTGGGCTGTGTGTGTGTAGGAGACATTCTCCTCAGTGAATCATGGCAACACGAATGAACATTTTTGCTTCCCCGTTTAAGATCATGCAGATCCTGTTTCGACGTCCTCTGGCTGCGATTTGTATGGGAGGACGCATTAGAGGTGGTTTTGCAGAGGGCAAAGTGATTTGAGTGCTCATTAATTGATAATTTGTCATTAAGCTGGCACTTTAATCCAAACAATGTGTTGTAGATCATTTGCGGTGGCAGCACCTCTTGACCGGATTGGTGTTAAGTGTGCTGTACAAGTGTATAATAGTGTCTCTGTGGTTACTGACACTTTTAAGCGCAGGGTTGCCACCAGTCGCATAGAATCCAGTGGAAACTGGTTTACAAATGAAGCTTTCTAAGCTACGAGCCACTCACCATGTAATGTAACTATCCTTATTACCTCTGGCGTCCTCCCACAAGTTAAGAGATTTTAAACAAATACTTGCAGTTCACCAAATGAAACAATACACATTTTAATGCTATAAAAGTGAGGACATCGAGAGAAATAAAAAGCAGATGTTCGTGTTAACTTCTTCATTAACTTGAGCAAACGCTGCTAATACACATGCATTTGTTAATAAAGTTAATAAAACGAAAACATGAATGTTTTAATGCTATTGAATAAAAAGAAACGATCCACTCGAAAGTCTCTGCTCATGACAGGACCTGGATCAGTGAGCTCGGCTGCGTCTCGGGCCGATGACGTCACTTCCAGGGAGGCATGTTGTACACGCCCCCGTCCCTTGACTCCGCCCCCACGTCAAAACCGTGCCACAAAGAGAGACGTGCGGAAAAATGAAAAATGGTGTCGCAAGCTTAAACTAGACTGACACGCAAAATAAAAGCAGCGTTGCAAATAAATTAATAGATATGACCATGGAAAATATGTTTTGCAAAATCATTGCTTTCACGCTGTTTCATTAATGTTTTGCAATTCTTAATTAGCAAATTTAAATTTGCAAAAAGCTAATTTATTTCCCTCAAAACTTTAATTTTCGTTTTTTCGTTTAATTTTCTTTTGTGGCGTTAAATTGACTCTATATTTAACCACATAAACACATTTCATTACACCAAATACACCAAATAAACTTCATATGACCCCTTAATTGAATGAAGTACGGGTTTGGAACAACATGAGGGTGAGTAATTACTGACAGACTTTTCATTTTTGAGTCAACTATCCAATTAACCATTTAAAACTATATAAGTGGATTAATAATTATGATTGATGATTATTTGAATAGTATACTAATGCAAATACAATCATATAAAGATGATGAAATTATTATATATTTTAAGTTGATCGTTGTATAAATATTTATTTAGAAGTTAAAAATAGTTAAAACCATAATAATAATAACAATTATTATTATATGTTCAAATTTAGTAATGAAATTATTATAACTGTTATTATTACTATAATATTTTGATCAAATTATTTGATTATATAAATATAAATAAAAATGAGAAAAATATTATTATTATTATTAATTTAATAATAGTAATTATTATTTTTCCTAATTTGTGGCCTTGCTTGCTAATTATTAACTTGCCAATTTTTTGCTATTTAAATTAAATTAAATTAAATGTATGCATTTAGCAGACGCTTTTATCCAAAGCGACTTACAGTGCATTCAGGCTATCAATTTTTACATATCATGTAGATTTCCTAGATATTTATCTTTTAAGCTCAATTCATGTTTTAGAAGACAGTATGTTAACAGTTAATGCTTTCTTTCAGTATACACATTTCATCATTAAAGGAAGAATTGCAAAAATGGTAACAGCTTTCAACAGAGCTCCATCCCATCTTAGAACATTGGTTGAGCCTGTTTTGCTGTGTCAGACTGGTCAGGATTTTTTAAACAGAGAAATGTTCTGATAGCTCCACAAAATGTGAGAGTAAAAGGTGTTTTAAAATTGCAAATATCAAATGTATGGCATGATGTGGTTCTTCAAGCTGTTATACTCTATAGAGCATTTCAGTCTAGACAAAGAAAATAGTCATTAGAATTATTTGTACAGTCTTCAGTTGTAGTTCAGATGATGTTGAAGTACAGAGAATAGTGTCAAAGTTAAGATGCATTTATTGCTCTGTAGTGGTTTTGCATCTCATTAAAAAAAAGATTGAATGTAATGTATCCGTTTACTATTAAAGATTGCACTTTTTGGCTGTAAATATGCAAAAGGAGTCAAATTCTACATTCTTTAGGTTTTCAGTGAGCATTCAGTGCCTGCTAGTTTGTGAATGAGTTAATTCGATTCAAAGACAGAAGCAGGCCAATGTGATGTCTATCAAGATCCTGTGTCAGTGAAAGATCGCACCGGCAAACTGGTGAACAGCGGTCTTTATTGATTAGTCTATTCAGAGTGAAATGCAAGCTTGTAACATAAGCTTCTGGCCTAAGTCTAGCCCTTGGCTAAACATGAAAACTACTAGTGTTAAACTGAGTTTTCAAACTCAAGGATGTTCTTCAGTCTTTTTTTGTGTTATAGATCAATGCTTCAGTGTTGTACAAGGCATTAACATCCAATTTCAGCAATCTCTACTTAAGACATGCGATTCTGTGCCATTTTCAATGCACTTTTCAATGCTTAACAGACAATGTTAATGTCGGTTAAGGAATCTCTATAAAGATATTTTAGTACTGGAAAAAATTTCAAACAAGCTTTAAAAAAATATTTAAAGCTGATTTTTCAATTAATTTATACATTTTTTCCCTATTTTACTTCAGTGTAAGTTATTTGTAGGTTAATTGTCCTGAAAAGTGAAAACACTGTCGGTATCGTAATTTTTCAGTATTAAATATTTAATTGTTTATGCTCGTTTCCCTCTTTTTCAAATTTAGCTTATTAAAGCAAATCTTTAAAAAATCTCAAATATTAAAATTAATATGAATTTTTAATACCGCACATTATGATATTGTGATCCCTAGTGCACTAAAAATTATTTTCATTTTAGGTTTACAAATTTTAGTTCAGTGTTTTCATTTATTCTTAGTTTATCTTATTCAGATCTCTCTTGTTTCGACTTTGTGTATTGTATCTACCATAACATAAAAACAGTAGTTGGTATTGGTCAGAATTTTAATATCATACAATTCTAATTTGAACTTGATTTAAATTGTCTGATGCATTTATGGACTCCAGATAAGTCTCTTATGACAGACTTTATGGCGCCACACTGAGGACTGGATATTTTCACATTGATATGGATGGTGCCTTCTTTGCCTTCCTCCAACCTGAACATGTTTGTGCGTGTGGAGCCATCTGCTGTACAGCAGGAGGCGTTTCTGTGAATTTCATATAAAACAAATCAATATGGCCACTATCCAGACATTATATGACATTAAATCATTTTTTATTTTAGGTTTTTATAATTTTTTTTATAAGGGTTTTCCAACCTTTTATTTTGTCCATTAGATAAACCTCAAGTACCTTTTCATCAACTCCACACCATTAATGTGCTCCTATTAATCATTTAGCATTATCATTAATATTAATGGTTTAAAAAAGAAAATCAGCAGCAATCCATAATGTGAGTGGGAAAAAAGCAATATATTAAGTAGCACATATTCTGCTGTGAGCATCACCCACACAAAATAGATTTATCAAATCTGAACATACATTACTTTGTTTTCTTTCCTTTTAAAATAACAAAACATTTTTTATTATTTTATAATACCATATTTTAATCTAAATTCATAATTTTTTTAATAATAAAACATTTTAAACACATTCTTTTTTTACAGATTTAAGAAAGCAATGTCCAGATTTGTTTCATGTTCCTCTGGTTTAAAATACAAATGACATTTAAAGTTTAAAAATTAAATAAAATAATAATTAAAATAAAATAAAATTTAAATTAAAGTTTGACTGTATATAAGCTAATTCTTTCTTTTGACTTTTCGTTTTCAACATTTGCACTCACTGTTATTGTTTCAGTCCTTGAGATACTAAGACATACATATTCCTTTTAGTGTCCATTCTTTGGTGGCATACTTTCAAAAAACTCCGGCACAAGCTTTGCTTTCTCTCCCTTATTTTCCTCCTCTCTCTTTCTCACCCACAGCCCCATAAGAAACAGGACAGGGTACATTAAAAGGTGCAGTCAACAGGAAACGGTACATTCACATCATCCAATCCTAATGCAGAAGTAGTCCCCACACTCTTCAAGCCCTGAAGCGTCTGCTTATTTAATTGGACAATATGTGAAAACGACATGTATGGTTACTGCACTAATGACAGCTGGATTAAAGATGATGGTCTTATTTTATATTCTAGAAGAAACTGGTTAAGAATAAGAAATAAACACACGTAGTTCGACTGTAATTTTAAGCGAACACCATGTCATTAAAACCAAATATAACCTACAGCAAGTTTTATCGAAACCTCATAGGCTTAAATGAATGACCACCATCCAGCTGTCAGCTCTGAAGCACAGAACTGTGTAAAAATCTTACAGTGCAGGTACAAATGGAGATTAGTTGTGAATAGTAGTTGTAAAACAAGGTCAAAGCAAGGCTGCGTTCAACCATCATATGCTCTGATACACCACACCGGCCCGTTTGCCCACCCCCTACGTGAAGCATCTAATAGAGATTGCGTTTATCCTCTGTGACCTGTGACTTTGTGACCTGTGTTAATGCTTTGAAAAGCGTGTCAGACTCCAAAAAGCCTCATGAATCTCAAACGTAGGGTGCAAATCCGCCGTTGTCTGAAGAGCGACACACAGATCATCCAAACGCCAATGCTGAAATCAAGAATGAAGCATTGATTATTCATGCCTGCAGAAGAGACTGTGTGCTGTCATGTGCAGTGCCCATTGGAGCTCATTAATTGGCGAGCAAGTGCGGGGGGATGAGAGCGAGTGAGGCAGAAAGAGAGATAGACAGTGAGAGAGGTTGGCAGAAGAGTGGAGCCAGGGGAAAAGGACCAGATTTACAACCACGGTGTGTCCTCTCTCCTTCCCGATTGCTCAGCAAAGTAAGCGCATCATTCTTCAGGCTGAGTTCTCCATCATTTCACCTGCCGGTCTGCCCTTTGCTTGGAAAACAATGACCACCTATTGCAACAACCATGAGTACTGCTGTGGCGCTTACATGGAATGTAGGACTGGGGTGAACGAGGTGGCCAACTGCAACCATCCCAGAATGCAACAGAGAGTCGGACACGTGCACAGTACACTGACCCGAACGCCGAGACAGTTGGTTCAACAACCGCAATTCCATCACCATTTCCACCATCATCTGCATCAGCAGCAGCCGCCGCCACCGCCTCACCTTTCTCAACCTACCCTGCTCAACTTCCAGCAGACCCCTCTGGAGACCCGCAGGTTTCCGCAGTACAGCTCCTGCACCCTTCCAGCCTCCACCAAGAGCAGAGGAAAGTTCACCAACCTGAGGGACAGTGTGAAAAAGAGCCCCACTAAAAGCACAGCTAAAGTCAGAGCTTCTTCCAGTGCCTTGTGGCTTGCCAATTCTTGGGGCACGTTTTCACTGGAGAAGGTATGTGGGACTGAGTCTTATTAAGAGTTGAGGGATGGTGAAGCTGAGGTACTGTATGAGGATTTGAATTTCAGCTAAGGTTACATCTGAATTCAGTTTTATGTTGGTGTTTCTCAATATCTGGTCAGTCATTTTGGTCGCCAGGCCCTTGCAAACTAATATTGGAGAAAGCAATATACAGTAATGTAAATCAGCTTCATGTGACATACATTCAATTTTATTTACAGACATAAAAATTTAAATATGTATACATTTCCATTCAAAATAAAACAGATTTCCATTTCAAAAAAATGTACAGTACATGATATGCTTTACAATGTTTAGATTCATCAAAGAACCCTGAAAAATCACAAAAATAATAACTAAATATCAACTTAATATAGTTAATAAAAATACATATTTCTTTAGCACCAAATCAGCATATTATAACTAATTCACAGAATTAGTTATTGCTGTTTTTATCAAATAAATATAGCCATTGTGAGCATAAGAGACTTACAGAAAAGTGTTTTAATTGTTTGATCCTGATGTACTTACATTTAATTAAGCATTTGATACAATGCACTTATTGTGTTTATACATGTTTTTACATTGTACTGCCACCTGATAAAAAGTCGGACAAAAAGTTGAATTTACAGTCTAAAACTGTAGTACTTTTTTAATTAGTGAACATTTTTTTCACTTTTTTTTTACACTTGAAAAGGAATATTGAGATCATCAGTATAATATTGATACATTTTATATGTACATGATAGTTTAAAATGGAGCCTGTATTGTGCGATATTAAAGTGAAGAATGTTTGGGGTTGCTATTCATTTGAGACATTGGTGGGTGCTTTAGGCTGAACTCCAAACCAGTCTATCTGATCGATGCTAATGATTGATTCTAATTTTAACTCCGAGATCACAAGCCATGACTACTGTACCACTGCCATAATAGCATGCAGTGTATATGGATTCTTATGTAAGTTACACTCGTCAGTTTAGGCAGTACAAAACATTGTGGTTGAATTGGTAATGTCCTCTGTGCTGTCACTCAAATGTAGCTCCATAGTACATACCACAGTCTCAAGTCTCTGCCATAACCCTGAGAGTGAGTGTTAGTGAAACAGAAACCCTTTCTAATTAGTAGTTGCACTGATGAGTCTGTGGTTGACTGAGTGAACTGGACTGTTGTAACTGAATATCTGACTCCTCTGGCTGTGGCTGGTACTTGGACAAGCGGCTGTGGATCAGATTGCTTTTGTTTGGGAACGCTGAAACAGACGGCCTGTGTAGAGGGCCAGCGGATGTCTCCTCACTGACAGCATGGCAACACTCACTCTTGCTCCTGTAGAGCTGGAATCTGCTGAACTCCCATAGATATGCGCTTGCGTCAGATCCTCTCCCACAACAGTGCACAGTCCACATCATGTAGGCAATGCTCTATTATGGTTTAATTTCTGAATGAATGATTAGCCATGATTTTGAAATGATTAGCCACAATTTTGAGAGATGTAAGAGTTGCTTAGACCATGAAAATATAATGGAAATCTTGAGACATGAAGTTCATGAAATTTAAGTAATGCTACAGTATCTGTATTAGCTAAATTGTTGGCTAGCTGATAATTTCAACATAAAACAGTTCATTTTTTATTATCTGTTTTGCATTTTCTGTTAGTCTTTTCTGAGCTGACTCAATGCTTTGGTTCGAGACTTACAATTAGCTATTGATTAAGGATTTCTGTAATGAAGAAAATGAATGGGAAATATATTTCTGTATGGAGTACTGCACATGACATACAGGGGGGAAAATAATATAATGTGGCCTTGAATTAAGAATTTATTGCTTGTTTACTTATCAGTAGTTTTTTTTGATTGGATTAATATATTAGTTTCAATTCATTTAAACTGTGAACTAAGAGGGAAAAAATTAGTACAGCATGGCCACAATTAAATTATTAATTATTAATACACAATTGAATAAATAAAAAAAATATATTATATGATGCCTTCTAAAAAACATTATTTTGTGTATCTGGTGTAATGAAATGTGTTTATGCGGTTTAAGGTTAAAAACACATTATTTTCCACCTACTGTACATTATTGTTTCTCCTCTATGTCACGCCTTTCTGAAAGGTGTCGATATTTACAAAGCTCATCGGTCTGAAAAGCAAGGTGTGCTCTGATTGGCCAGCTATCCAGTGCGTTGTGATTGGCCAAATACCTCAAGCGTGGGACGGAAATGTTACGCCCTGTAACATATTGTGATGCCCTTTCTGGCCAGAGCGACAAGACATAAACATAAAACCAATTATAAAAGTGATATTAACATGATTTCTAGTTGTGTCCTCTTTTGGAAGGCCAAACAAAGTAGTTTTGCTTTTACAGTGAAACACACAGTGTCTATACGACAAGGCGGTGATGGCGGCAACAACAAAACTACAATGAAAGAAAGTGTACCTTATGTAAATCTTCCCACATAGTGACTTAGAGATGTGGGGAGTTTTAGAATGTCATATAACCCCTTTAATAACACATGGCTACAAATGAATACATCCTGGGAACAAACTCTTAAATTGTGGACACAATATGTATTTTGTCATGTTTGGGGCTCCATTTATCTGAAATCAAAACTGTATAAAAGTGTCACTCTTGTCTCAGTCTGTTTTGTGTAATTGTAAAGCTGGATTGATTGGCATAATTTTTGTGAAATTAATTGAAGGTATGATCTACGTTGGGATATTATTGTGCATCTTATTTTTTTGTTTTGCAAATAGTAATTAGTCATAGTTCACTTCAGTTTTTTTTAGCAGATATTGTGTTCAATTCAAGTTTTTTAGCATTGCTTTTTTTAGCAGCCTTACAGAAAATTAAGTTTCTACAATATTTAGTAGTATCTTATCAGTTGTGACAGTCAGGTTATGTAAATATGGCAGAAATGTATGGAAAAATCTATTAAAGACGTAATTAAACAGACAATGAACATTATTAACATCAATTATTGAATGATGCGATCAAACTTATAGCAAAATTTGGTAATTCTGTATGTTGTTTCAGGGTTGGCATCATCTGAGGTCCTCTGAGGGGTTGCTAATAGTTCAGTTGCCATGTAGTTTGAAGTCTCTCTTGCAGACAGACATTTATAACCTGCAGAAATTAAAAGGACAGACACACTTCACCTTACAGAGCTCTGATTGACATCTTGACAGCTAATTTCATATTCAAAAGGAAAATCTAATCCTTCACAGACCTGCACAACAGGATGTCGATTGCTGGACTGGAGTTTTATTTTTATCCCCGTTTAATCTTGAAACACTGTGGCCATGTTTCCAGAGATAACTTAAAGAGATAATTCAATCAAAAAGGAAATTTCTCCCATTAATCACTCACCCTCATGTTGTTCCAAGCCTGAAAGACCTTAGTTAATCTTTGGAACACAAATTTAGATATTTTTGATCAAATCCGAGAGCTTTCTGACCCTGTATAGACAGCAAGGGAACTACCACATTCAAGTCCCAGAAAGGTAGTAAGGACATCAGTAAAATAGTCCATGTGACATCTGTGGATCACCTGTAATGTTATGAAGCTACGAGGATACGTTTTGTACTCTAAGAAAACAAAAATAACAACTTCTACCTAAAACAATTTCTTCTACCTGTATGTGGTAGTTGTGGTGCTGTCTATGGGACAGAAAAGCTCTCAGATTTAATCAAAAATATCTTCATTTGTGTTCTGAAGATGAAAAAATGTCTTACGGGTTTGGAACAACATGAGGGAGAGTAATTAATGGCAGTAATTTCATTTTTGTGTGAACCATCCCTTTTAAGTCTAAAGAAAGGTTTGTCACAAAATAGCACACATTCTGACGTTTACATTGATGGAGATTCTGTCACTATCTATCTATTTATCTATCTATCTATCTATCTATCTATCTATCTATCTATCTATCTATCTATCTATCTATCTATCTATCTATCTATCTATCTATCTATCTATCTATCTATCTATCTATAATGTTTTGCCAAAATTACAATTTTGTCATTATTTACTCACCATAATGTCATTCCAAACCCATATGCTGTCTTTTTTTTTTTTTGCTTGTGGGCCATAAAAGAGGAGTTCTAAAGGTTTTTTAAGTGGTTTTGAACAGCAGTTCATAGTGACCTGTTTTACAGTATGTTTTTTTTTTTTTTTTGGAGAATTAGAGAACGTAAGCGTTAGTCACCATCCTTCAAAACTGTGCTTTCGCGTTTCACTGAGAAAAAAAAAATTGCGGATTGGAGCAATATTAAAGTGAGTAAATGATGACAAAATAATAATTTTTTATTAAGTTGTTTTTTTTATATCTTCTTTATAAGGTCTTTTCTTACTTTTCATTTCTATTTTTTTTCACCCTTTACAATCATTTACACTGAATGTTTGTAGAGTCCTTTAATAATAAAAAGGAATTACAGAGTCTAGTCTTAATTTATGGACCAATCCAGTCATGATTATTTTGTTTGTTGTTCTGTTTTCATTACCTCATCTTCTCTGCTATTCCCTCCCTCTCTGTTCTTAATTCTGTTCAATATCTGATTAAATTAGGAGAAATCGTGAAAAAAATCATTACTGCTGTGTGTCATCTGCTCTGACCTTTGACCTCCACTGTCATTGTTTAGCAGGCAGATGTCATTCCTCCCTCCGCTCCCATAATCCCTGTGATCCCTATCTCACCCGTCCCAGCCGAGACCACTGCCATTCCTGCACCCACGTCACAGGTCTTTTTTTTATCTCATGTTTTCACTCCACCCACCTCAGCGATGGTCCTCTTGACTTAGAGAGATTACAGAGAGAATGCCACGTTATATCGCTGATGCACACTTGCACCTCAAAAGCAGCTGTGCTAGTGAAACGTGTGATACATGTTTGCAGAAGAATTAGGTCTGCGCTGGTTTGTTATGCTACTGTATTGCATATTCTGCAGAATGTTATGCTGTGTATGGACACAGGCTGTGCTGTTAATCTCTTGCAAATGCCAGAGTAATACTGTATCAGCATGCCAAGAGTAAGTGATGCTTTTTTATCAGATCTATTTCTTGTTTGTTTAATAGTTAACTGTTTGTTTCACTGTTTCATTCTCAGTTGGTTAGGGAAAAGAAGCAAGGTGCACAGTTATGGGTCTTGATTCATTTCACCTCAAGTATTAATGAATGTTTCCTTGCAGGCAAGCCCCGCTCCGGTGGTGGTGAACACAGAAAGCCTTGACACCTCGCCCTATGTAAGTCCATATGTAAGTTATGTATTTCTTTATGTACTGCACTTAGCAAAGATAGAGATTGAGGAATGCTGTTCAATTATATATAATATATAGTTTACAATTCATTCATTATCCAAACATTTTATCAAAATACAGTAAAAGCAGAAATATTACTACATTCAAAAAACTTTTTGAATTGATTTTAAAATGTAATTTATTTCAGTGTGGGCAAAGCTGAATTTTCAGCAGCCATTATTTTAGGTTTTAGAGTTACATGATCCTTCAGAAACACATTCTAATATGCTAATTTTGGGCATTAATTATACAGCATTTATTTGAAATGGAAATCTTTTGTATATGTTAAATATTTTGGTGACAATATTCATGTTTATATATATATATATTAGTGCTGTCAAGCGATTAATTTAATCCAAAATAAGTTTTTGTTTACATAATATATGTGTGTTCTGTGTATATTTATTATGTATTTAGAAATACACACACATACAGTATATACTTTGAAAATATTAACATGCATTTGCATGTATATATTTATATTCATATCATTTATATAAAATATAAACGTATTTAAAATATAAACATAAGTTCTTTTTCTTAAATATATACATGCATGGGTGTGTATTTATATATACATAATAAATTTACATAGATATATATTATGTAAACAAAGTCTTTTATTTTGGATGCAATTAATTGTGATTAAGCGTGTGACAGCACTAATATAGTCATGGTCAGAAAATGAGCAAATTAGAGTTAGGCGTCATTCATAGTTTTCACTTTCAGTCTGTACCAAACTATAGTATACCAGCTGGTTAGAAAATATATACAGATATAATGAATTAAACATATACCCTACCAAAGTGAAGTAAGTATCTTAAAATATGTTCTCACTTTGGTTTATTCACAATGAAATGAATTTCCAGTGTTTAGGAGATTACTTTTTTGTGTTTTGAAGTTCCCCCATAGTATATGGGATTTTAGATGTTATGGCGTTTCCTTATTCAGGATTTAAACGTGGATGACATTTATCTTGGTCCCATGGCACTCCTTCAACCCCATTCTTCTCTCAATCTCAGCAGCGTCTGATAATCCTATACATCCAGTGCCAGAAAGCCTACTGAGCTGACTTCTGTCATCTTTCATTAAAGACTCACTCTGAAGACTAGAGTCATCTGAATGAGAGAGAACTATGGTCTATAAAGAAATGACCATGAGGAACTCTTGAGTGACCTCATTAAATACTCCACATCATCAGTGCTGGAGACTGACTCTATTGCCATGTCACTTAACGTGGGCCATTTCAAAGGTCATCGTTCTGTGATTTTTATGTGTAGGATGAGTTTTAGTTGGAGTAAACTTTTTGAGGTAAAAAAAAAAAAAAAAAAAAAAAAAGGGAAAATTTGGAATTTGAAGGGTAATATTATAATTTTTATAATTTTGGTCTGTTTAAAGAAAATTTTGATGTCATATAATAATAATAATGCTACAGAAGACCTGAAGCACAGGGTTTTTCTGCATTGCATTACCCAGGGATCAAGCATTTTTGATATTGAATCTGCCCGCGGTGGATTTATAGTGATCTGGCTTGTGGTATGCAAAATCCTTTTTTTTCTGTTAATAAACAAATGCTTTTTTAGAATATGGTTTTCATTTAGGAAATGTACAGTATAAAGGACATTGTTGATGCTGAACAACTTATGCATGTACATCTATTCCTGTTTTGATCGTTCATTATCTTGCACCCATACTGTAGTAGTAGTCTGATATTGATCGTATAAATGCCTGTATTGTCTCTGATCCCTGGCTGGTTGTTTGTAGCCACACATGCAGTATGTGAGTAGCAGCATGCAGTGCTCCCATAAAACAAGATAAAAGGTTATTGTCAATATTCATTTGAGTATTGTGACAATATACTGTATGTAATTATGTCTGAATGAAAAGGCATTTTTGGATATCCACACTGAAAGCTGCTTGCATGATTAGAGTATAATGCTGTACTGGGCAGTGTCAGTATTGACGTATATCTCTCACCCTTTAAATCTCACCGCAACGCCACTGATGTCACAGACAGATGTTTTCAGCAGCAGTTGCAGAAAGAGTGAGAGGAAAATGTTTAGGGAGTTAAGTATTTAAGGTCTTAAAATGTCATTTAGAAGCTTAAAGCACAGCCTCCAGAACCACACAAACATCTAAAAGCCGATGCATTGATGCTTATTTTTGTCTCATCGTGCCGCCCTGTTTTCATTCAGTTTGATTTTAAGCATCAAGTCCATTTTCATAAACAGGACAGCTGTCCAGACTTATTTAAATGAAACCTCAATTTGAACTCATCCTGAGTGATGCTTGCTCCATGTAAACACTCCTTTCCTTGCCTGTATCATGTCAAAGTTACCAAGGCTTACTGGGTGTTACATGGTCATGACTTTGAAGTTGAAACATTGGATATAGTTTTACACACACAAGGCCAGTAAGCAATTCGATCACATTAGTTTCTTGCCAAAATGAATAATGTTGAAGTTACTGTTACTTTGAAAACAGCGTGTTTTAGAGTTTATGGCCTGGTGTACTTTCATTATAAGTGACGGTTATTGAGGGACAGGTCTGAATTATTTACTGTGGTAATCAACATTATGCCGCAAATGCTGTGGATACAGCTTAACTTGTGTTGAACCCAGAATGTTGGAAACGAGTGGACTGCATTGCATGTTTAGCTGACAGCTAGCGTCTGTGTTCTTCATAGATTTGGTTGCTGTGGCCTCTTTGGCTGAAATACACAGTAACTGGCAAGATATATAAAGCTGCCGGAGTTTTGCAATGCCAAGAACTGTAGAATCGGTAGAGGTGAAATGTAAGGAGTGGAAAGCGAAAACACTGAGACTTTCACTTTCTTTCATTCGTACATAATAAGAACACTTTTTAACACACACATTTTTATTATATAGGATTTTTTTTTTTTTTGCCTATAATTGGACCCCAGATGGGAGCCTAAAGATGAAATTTACACTGATTTTTAAAGAAAATCTGAGGAATTCTGCCGAGTGGATTTAGATAAGTGTATTTAATGGAACTCTACTAGTTATGGAACGGAGACTTATACTTCTTGGTTGTTGAAGACATAACCAAACCCTTAACCTACAGGAACTGTTCGTTCTGATCTGTACACCTATTATAACCATTGTATTGTTGCTTGCTCTGGTATAATGTGGGTTTATAATAGTAGTATATCAATAATAGTAATCTGTCTACATTTGTGCATTTCAATAATACATTTCTAGAAGTGTGAATCTAGGAGGAAATTTCTCTTTGATTTTGATCTTGTCAGTGCTTCGTATGGAAAAAGAAAATTCAATGATGCGGACGATTACAAATATTTTTAGAACAATTTTAACAGGTTTGTCACAGTCTTTGTACAGATTGTAATCAATCCTATAATTGGCCATCATTTGTTTAATAATTCAGCACACTGGTATTTTTTTGCAGGAAAAAAAGTAAAGAGAACCGAACACAGAGTTTAGAATCGTATAATTACTAACACTCCTGAATAACACAAACATTCAGAGCTAATAAACATTTCTGGGTGACAGTAATAGAGGAGGCCATTTATTTATATCTGTATATTTTAACAATGTGTTCGTTTTATTACAAATTGCAGGTGAATGGAACAGAAGCTGATTATGAATATGAAGAAATTACACTTGAACGGGTAAGATTGCTCAGACAATGACACAAATTACACCATGTATAAACGTATGTATGTCATAATATTGTCATTTTTATTGAGTGTAGTATAAAACTATATCACAAATTGTACAATGGAAAGAGATGTAAAATGGTCATGCTCAAGGTTTTAAAAAGTAACTCAGAAAGAGAATATTAAAGACTTGAACTATATTATGACAATACATTATTACATTTAATTAATAGTCATTTCTACATGGACTTTTTAACATTTTAAAGTTATATATATATATATATATATTAAAGTTGATGTGTTGTTAGTGTACTGTGCTGTTTATTATACTATGTTTACAAATAAGCATTGCTGTAAAACTTATTACATGACACTGAACACATTCATTAGCTACTATCTAATGCAAACCATATAGGCCCTTATTAGAAAAGTTTTCAGAGTTCTGCACTGAATATATATATATATATTTGAATCAAGTGTTTCACAGATCAACTGCTTGTAACATTCACATACACACATTTCTTCTTTGATTTGTTTGGTATTAATAATGTCATTATGCTTATAGTAAATCGTAAATTGACATTTTTTTTTCTCCTTTAGGGGAACTCAGGCCTGGGTTTTAGTATTGCAGGCGGTACCGATAACCCTCACATCGGCGAGGACCCAAGCATCTTTATCACAAAGATCATCCCAGGAGGAGCTGCCGCACAGGACGGCAGACTCGGGTCAGAGAATATGACATTAGGCCTGTTTCACATCACATTTGTAAATAGCACTTATATATTTCGGAGCCCATATTAACAGTAACAAAGTTAACAGCATAAGCAGCACACTTCTGTGTAGCTGAAGTAGCAGAAGTGTAGTTGTTGGTATGTGTAGAGCACTGAATTCAGCAGAAAACATGTTGAGAATGCTAAGAACACAGGACGCTAGCATAGAGGACTGTTCCCTCGGGCAGTGTCAGACTCTCACTCATTTCTGCACTTGAAGATGAAAGAACTTCTGCATTTACATTTCTGCTTTAGTATGGGAATTCTAAATGGTTTTGCTAGTAAATGTGTTATGGGCATTTGTAAAGCAACAAAATAATAGTGCAAATCTCCTGTAGTGATAGGAAGAGAATGTATTACTCTTTGGGGTCAGTAGGATCTTTACAAATGTTTTTAAAAGAGGCTGCCTTTTTTTGATAAAAAAATACAGGAAAACAGTAAGTTTGTGAAATATTATAAACATTACTCTTTTTTTTAATAACATTACTGTCACTTGTTACTGTCACTTTAAAACAATTCCAGGTGTCCTTGCTGAATAAAAGTATTATTTCTTAAAGAGAAAGACAAACCTACTCTAAACACTACTGTTCAAGTTTAATGCTTAATGTAGCAGTATGGCACACTGGTTTTATAAATAAATCCGAGTTTAAACTCTTCTCTGAGGTTTGGATTTAGTGTGAATTAATTAGCATGTGGACAGTTAATATGATTCCCCTCCTCATGTAAATGTAAACTCTTACTTACGTTGTTTACTGGAAAAGTATCTAATAGTTGTTAGTGGCTCACTCCCGATAATAATAGTGTATGTTAGCTTAGATTACAATGAGAGATAATTTGTTTATGTACCAATTTAGTGTTTAGACTGATTGTACTTCGAAGAACACTTTATCAATGGTATTTATGCCTTTTCGGACTATTTAGTCAGTGTTCTCCCTCTTTCTCTCTGTACAGCGTTAATGACTGTATACTGCGGGTAAATGATGTAGATGTGAGAGACGTAACTCACAGCAATGCTGTGGAGGCACTGAAGGAGGCAGGCTGCATTGTCAGACTGTACGTCAGAAGAAGAAAAGCTGTCACAGAAAAAATAATGGATGTAAAGCTGGTAAAAGGTCCTAAAGGTAAAGCCATCTCTCCTCGAAGGATTACAAAATAAATTGCATGCTATGTTGTGATGTTTAATCGATTATATGTTAGGAAATGGTTTAGCAAAGGGTTTACTCGGACCACTGTTGACAGGTCTAGGTTTCAGTATAGCCGGAGGAGTTGGAAACCAACATATTCCTGGGGACAACAGTATTTATATCACCAAAATCATTGAGGGAGGAGCAGCCCACAAAGATGGACGACTTCAGACTGGAGATAAACTTATGGCTGTAAGTAAAACAGGAACTATTACCTCTATATTTACTAAATAACGTTTGGAAGCATCGCTTTACATAAAAAATTGAGGAAATATTTTTTTAAGAGCACTTTGTTTAACGAGGTATTACATACTATTTATTTAGAGCTTGTGCAGTTGACGTTTATTGCTAAATATTGAGTTGCATATGGCAGATGTTTAAAGAAATAATTGACCCAGAAATTAAGCTCATGTTAATCATGGTTACTAAATCGCGACTTAAATTTAGTTGACATCAGGTGAACTGACCTTTAATTAGTCCTATTGTAACCTATGTTAAATAATAATGCCTTCATGTTTCACACACACACACACACACACACACACACATATATATATATATATATATATATATATGCATTAAATTGATCAAAATTACAGTAAAATGCTTTTCTTATGGACATTCTATTCTTTTAAAAGTCCTACAAAAAAACATATCACCATTTCCACATATAGAAGCAGCACAACTATTTTCAAGAGTGCCATTATAACC
Organism: Carassius gibelio; assembly: GCF_023724105.1. Classification (NCBI taxonomy): domain Eukaryota; kingdom Metazoa; phylum Chordata; class Actinopteri; order Cypriniformes; family Cyprinidae; genus Carassius; species Carassius gibelio. The sequence continues at coordinate 13,614,786 of NC_068401.1, read as the reverse complement.
AAATCAAATTGCTGTCTCAAGAATCAATTTGAAATAAATTCATTTTACAATGTAGCGGTTATTTTAATTTGTTTTAACATTTTGTGATATTACGGAGTTTACTGTATTTTCCCCATCTAATTAATACAGCCTTGGAGACTATAAAATACTAATTTCAAGAACATTAAAACATCTAACTTTCGTTTTGTGTGTTTCATCTGAAGGATTGATCTAATCATGTGCTTGGTTACAGGTGAATGCTGCTTGCCTTGAAGAGGTCACTCATGAAGATGCCGTGACTGCCTTGAAAAACACCCCTGATGTCGTCTATTTAAAAGTGGCGAAACCCACTAGTGTCTTTATGAATGACAGTTACGTTCCTCCCGATGTCACCAGCTGTAAGTAAGCTTTTCTTTACTTCCTCGTACTGTATTATTTTACTTACATAGAATATAACAGCATGGATGCATTATCAATATGGTCAGGGAATGAACCGACTTGCCTTAAAGGCACTTTGACTCAGTTATGATGTCCCATGCACACTTATAACTTAAATCCCACCTCAAAGCCCCTAGACGCAGCACTTTCTACTGATGGGGACAGCAACTCGTGAGGACAGCCACTAAAATTGACTGTGCAAAGTGCTGAGTGATGACAGTCGATAATGTAGCACCTTGGTGATGTTCCAGAGGCAGGCCAGATCCCCCAGCATTAGATTCTGAGAAAGGAAGCTGTCATTAGGGCTTAGAGGCATGAAGGACAAAAGCACATTTAATCATGAAGTGCATCACGTGGCCAGATCCCCCATCCGGCAAATCCAGCATCAGTATATGAAGAAAAGAGTGCATCTGTGTTGCAGAGGGAGTTTTAAAGCCGTTTTAAGGATATCTGCACATGCAGACAACAACGTCTCGGTCATGTGTGTGCACGCAATGTGATTTTTCTTGGAAGGCGTAAGCAGAACAATTTCATTAGTGCTCCCATTTCATTATATTTGTCAGCCAGTCAGGCACTGCATAGGGATTTGACACGTGAAGGACTGTTTGATAAGAATTAAATAAATGGGTTGTCAATGTCTGCAGTTAGTTATTGCCCAGTGCGTACCCTTGACTTTATTACACTTTACATTTGACACAGTCAAATAAGGACACATCTTTTATAATAGTCTCATCAATTACAGAGCCTTAAAAGGATTTTGCTCACACAAAATGAAAAAGTTGCCATTATTTACAGATTCTAATGTTGGTTCATTTAGATTTATGTGCTAGGAAAATGCTTCTTTCCAATATAATTGGAAACTACTTGAAAAAAGAAAATAGTAAATTGAATAAATCATTTTTTAGTGTAGTAAGAATGTCATTTTTTATTATAATAATTTTATTATTATAGTAAGTACATGTAAAGTGTGACAAGGACACATTAAGATAGAAACTGTTAGTATTTTTTATGTAGAGCTGTGAGGGACTTTTGAAGAATCTTTTACGACTCTATTTGAATATAGCGCACAGGTCATATGGACTGTGTTTATGGAACACTTATGGGGTTCTTTTGGTCCTTTTTGGAGCTTGAAGTGAAATCCCTGTGATAATACCTTTATTCAGCAAGGATGCTTTAAATTTATCAAAAGTGACTGTAAAGACATTTAGCCTATAAAATATTTATTTTTCACATCAATGTTGTTCTCCTGAACTTTCTGTTCATCGAAGAATTCTAAAAAAGATGGATTCAAAATCACAACTGTTTTTAATATTGATAGTAATAAGAAATATTACTTCAGCTCTAAATCAGCATATTTGAATGATTCTGGAAGGATCATGTGACACTGAAGACTAAAGTAAAAATTTGGCCTGTTCATCCCAGGAATAAATTGCATTTTAAAATATATTAAAATAGAAAACCGTTGTTGTAAATTGTAATGATATTTGAAAGTCGCTTCAGATAAAAGTGTCTGCTATGTGCATTGAGTTTGGTCAAATAAATGCAGCCTTGGTGAACATAAAAAGACTTCTACCAAAAAAAAACTAAAAAAAAAACTAAAACTTACCCCAAACTTTTAAACAGCAGTGTTCAGTATACAAGAGAGTTGATTTACAAGTAAAGAAGATTGTGTGCAAAGAGGGAGTGATCAATTATGATTTGACTTTTACACAGCACGTTTTGTTTTTAGTCTTTGGCTTGTCTTGTTCATGTAATTCTTCACAGAGTGGAGTGATTCTCTGTCCTGACCTCTATGAACATTGTCAGATGAGTTTTCATCATCATGTTTTGGTTTTTCAGCCTATCCCCAGCACATGGAGAACCATATCAGCACCCAAAGCTATCTGAGTCAGCCAATAACCCCCGCCACCCCATCTCGGTACTCCCCCATCTCAAAAGGCATGCTGGGAGATGATGAGATCACAAGGTGAGCCTTTGCCCTCCCCATTTCTTTGTCTTCATGATCATGATATCCTTTTACCATAATTTCACATTTGAGGGCTTTTGCTTCAGAGGTCGTCTATCAGGTCGTTCCTGTTACGATTCCTTGACCTTGCGAAGTGAAATGGTCATTTGTTTCAAATGAAAGTTGATACGGATCATAACTTGCTTTTAAACTGCTTTTATGCAGCCATATCCTTTGTCCACACTCATTCTCATTACTTTTTCTCTCTTACTTCGAGGGCTGTTTTTAGTTTTCCGACTAGTCTTTTCTCTGTATCATCCCCCCTGAATTTTGAAAGATAATGCTATATAAGTTTCATTACATGTAGCATGGTGTGAAGACAGCTCTATAATTCTGAATAGATATGAGGTTGAAAGAGAATAGCATTTCTCTACACATAAGATAAGCTGCCCAAGGTTAATGGAATTTTTAGTACATACTTTATACAGTATCTGCCTAGTGGTTCTGGCTTTTTATACTACAAAACAGACTAAATTGAACACTCATGCACAACTCCTCACATTAGTCTTGGAAGTTCTCTGTTGTCTGGCCTCATTTTGCTGTTACTGCCCTTATGAAAGTCGTATCAGGTTTTTGAGGTTATATCCCCTTTATTCCCTTTTAAGAATTTTTTGTTATGGCTAGCCATGTGAGGAATATTGCACACAGCAATGTAGTGCTGTGCAATTAATTGAAAAACATTTCTGATTTCGAATTTAGCCTCCCAACGATTATGAAAATACAATAATCACGATAAAACGATGATTCAATTATTCCCGAATTTTACGTGCAAATCGGTAAAATCATGTAACGTGACTTTTGCAAAATGGGACGTGCTTGATTTAAGTATATTAGATTTATTCGTGTTTTCAATCCTCAAGAAAACCAAATAATCCAAAGACCAAAATAATCGTGATTATGCTTTTTGCCATAATCGAGCAGCCCTACAACAATGACTTGAACTAAAATGACTATAAACTCAACTTTTAACTTTATCAAACTTGCCATTTGTACTTTGATTGGCTGGCTTCAACATATGCTCCAGTATTGCGGCACACCTTTAACTGTCAGTCTAACATAACAGAATTCAAAGTTAAATTAATATGAATTTAAAATACATTACTGTGTATTGTACATTACTGGTCAAACGTTTGGAGTCTGTTATTTGATTAAGAATACAGAATAAAAAAAAGGTATTGTGATATATGATTGCAGTGTAAAATAGCGATTTCCTTTTATAATATATTTGAAAGTTTTACTTCTTCTTCTAATGGCACAACTGAATTTTCAGCAGTTATTACTCCAGTCTTTACATGTTTCCTTAGAATTGAGTCTAATGTGCTGTTTTGGTTTTCAAGATACTCAGTCTACAACATTATTTCTTGATTTGAAATTGTCTTAATATGATACTTCTTTACCCTTTATTTTTTAAGTCATTTTGTGGCCCCTTTGGAAGTTTGCTGAGGCACTCTGGTTGAGGTTCCCAAGGACATTTTTATTAGGGACATATGACAGATCACTCACAGCATTTATTGGACAGTTTTAAATGTCCTCCAGAGAGCTGTTGGAGATATTGACTCATTAAGATATAGCATCTGTGATTTGTCCTGTTGACTATTCACCTTCTCGCCTACCTGATTTGTTTGCTCGTTTCGTAAGAGCTGTACATCAGTAGAGAGCAGTATTATGAGAGCTTGCTTGCAAATGATATTGGCCAGACTGCCATATTTTGTCTGGTAGAGAAAAGTGGACTCGTAACACATACTGACTTGTGTGCTTTACCATATTTAATCCTCTTTAATCGGGAGGATTTGTTTCCTATCGGAAGAATTCACCAAATGCGTCAAATTGATGTTAAAAACAAACAGCCTCTTACATAATAAGCTAGCGTCATGATATGACCAACCAATCTGTGAAGTCAGTTTTGTCAAATCTGATAAGCTTTGAATTAAGACTTAATTCTGCAGGACGGGTATAAGAACACTGTTTTATAACTGAAATTCACTGTCGACTGTTCTGATGTCACAATGTTCTGCCTTTGTCAGTTGAGTGAGGGTTTGTTTTGAAAACACTGAAATGCTAAAGAGCTAGCAACCTGAGGCTCTGCTGCCATCTACAGACATGTATATGTACATACACATCCAAATGTGATGCAGCTTTACAAACTCCTCTCTGTAGTTCATATTTTGTTCACTAGAGGGAGATGTGGTCAAATGTATTCGAACTTAAAAAAAATCAAAAACTCTGAGATGAAAAAGAATTAATCAAGGGGATGCTGCTGCGATAGCAATACACACACATTGGTTTACTTTACTGTAGTTTGTGTAGTTAATATTTTGGTTACTAGACGGTGATGTGGTCAAAATATATTTTATAACTTATTATAAATGTATTCATTTATTATAAATGTATTCATTTATTATAAATGTATTCATTTATTATAAATGTATTATATATATATATATATATATATATATATATATATATATATATATATATATATATATATATATAAAATAATTTTTTTATTGAGTTAAAACTATTAAACTATTAAGGTTATATTCAAATATATATTCAAATATTTTTTTACATATATATTTATACATTTCTGTTTAGCATTATTTTTTATTTTATTTTGAACCTTAGTCATTTTAGTTCATAAATTAAACTTAATATAGTTAAATAGGGACATTTCAGATTTTCTTATGTTAACGTTTTATTTACATATATTTGTATTTTATTTTATTCTTTTTGCTTTATTAGTTTATCACTTAAATTAGTTAGTAAATTAGATTATTAATGTAGTTGATGAAGAGTAACTTATACAGTTACACTTTATCCATAAATAATAATAATAATAATAATAAAAAATAAAAAACAGAAATAACCGAAAGCTTTTATAACTTTGTTTTAAAAATATTACTTTTAGATTTTTTTTTTTTTTTTTAAGTAATACTTTATTTAGTTTGGGGTATGTCTACAGTAGGTCAGAATGTAAGCATGGTTTCCTGACCTGTTCACGCACAACTAATAAATATTGGTTTTGTTTTTTTAGGGAGCCTAGGAAGATAGTCCTACATCGGGGCACCACGGGACTAGGCTTCAACATTGTAGGAGGAGAGGATGGAGAGGGTATCTTCATCTCATTCATATTAGCAGGAGGGCCTGCAGACCTGTGTGGAGAATTGAGAAAAGGAGACCGTATCATTTCTGTAAGAACACTGCATTATTAACAGTTTGTAAAAAGTTTTTTAGTCTCCAACAATTGTTCATTGCCAATAATTTTTCAATCTTACTGAAATAATGCATTGGCATGCATGATTTGGTGATGTGTGCTATAGGTAAACGGGGTGGACCTCCGCAGTGCAACGCATGAACAGGCAGCTGCAGCACTGAAGAATGCTGGACAGACTGTCACCATCGTGGCTCAGTACAGACCTGAAGGTGGGTAGGCAGTTCCTCTCACAATATTTCAAACAGACCAGTATGTTTCAATGTGAACAATAATAAATAAAATAACATTCGTATGGCATGATTGCATTTAGAACTGGATTTCTGGGTTTTTCCTTTGTAACATGACAGCTTCAGTCCTTTTATTTCAGTTGATTATATAAAGGTCTGTCATGTTTTATTCTGATACCACCAAATGTAGCCTACACTTGATTTAAGCCTAAATCTCCCAGTGAATTTCCACACTTTGCTTCAAGTTTGTGTGTTTTCTCTATTTTATGAAAGAGACACAAACTCTAGCTTTTAGCTAAAAAACTAGTTTAGATGCAGCGTATCGGGCCTTAAAAGTTAGGCCCGACAGGACCCGAGCCCGACAGGTTTCGGCCCGAGCCCGACAAGTACATTTTGATTGACAGCTTTTTTAAAGCCCGAACCCGTTTACAGCCCGACATTATTCAAATGTGCGCACGCACACAGCTCTTTTGCCTTTTGTCAACAATTTACATTTACATTTATTCATTTTAGCTGACGCTTTTATCCAAAGCGACTTACAAATGCTACATATGTCAGAGGTCACACGCCTCTGGAGCAACTAGGGGTTAAGTGTCTTGCTCAGGGACACATTGGTGCCTCACAGTGGATTAGAACCCGGGTCTCTCACACCAACGGCATGCGTCTTATCCACTGTGCCATCACCACCCAACAATGAGTAATTTATTCATGTTTTAACATAATTTACTCATAACTAACGTAGACTAGACCACTTGGAAGTTGGAATAAAGAAATAAAATAAGTCCTCTGTAACATAACATCTCAGCATTCTAGACATATATAACCTATAAATAGACCAACGCACCAATAAAAACGAGTCATTTAAAAAAAATTAAATTAAGATAAATTTTAAATTAAGATGGGTATTTGGCAATAACGAAATTAAGATAAAGGCTCCGCCGGATTTGCTTTATTTTATAAAAGAATAATGCCAACATTAGCGGAAATACTCTGTCAACATTATGCATTTAAGACTCAATGAATATTTAGTTATCATTTGAAAAACCTTTACTCACAGAGATTAGGCTAGGTCTACATGTTTTTGTGGAGGAAAATGATTGAATCCACTGTAGATGTCTTCAGCGCGTTCCTGCGCTCACTGATGGTGCGTCATTATTCATTCATTATTCTCATTATAAACATGGTCAAAACTTTTCCACACCTCGCTCAGAGTTTGCTTTAGTTGCTGGTGCAACCAAGACGTAATCACCAGAGGCAAGCCTCCATTACACCTGCTCAGCATTCATTTTCGCATCTTTCTCGCGCTAATCGAAACACATCACATGACCGCTCGTTTACCTCGCAAACCGGAGCGCAAGCCCGAGCCCGGCCCGAGCCCGCATAAGATGATATAAATTAAGCCTGAACCCGACTGAACCCGTCGGGTCCCGACGGGTCCCGTCGGGTTCGGGCAAAGATCTTCAGCTCTAATGCAGCGTAGCCTGAATACTACAAATGCTTATTTGTTTATAGCTGGGCATGGCAGAAAACCATTTCATGGATGGTGGACTGTAATAATGGGAAGAAACTCAGTTGCGGTGACACTGTGGATTTGATAGAAACCTGTCATACGTGTTTAACAGCCTAACATGTATTTAAAGTTGACAAGAAATGCCATTCACAACCCATTTTTCTTCCATAATCTGATATTCGGCAAGAAAGAAAATGATCGGTGGGACTTTGACAGAAATACAGTATGCACAGTAATATTGTGAAATATTATTGTTTTTTTACATTTTGATTTATATATTTAACATTTTTACTCTTCTGTAATGCCAAATGTGAATTTTTAACAGCTACTTCTCTAATCTTCTGTCACAAGATCCTTCATAAATCATTCTGATATGCTGATTTAGTGATCAAACACATTTCTTCTTAATATTATTACAGTTATTTAGATTCAGAATAAACATTTGTGCTGCTTAATTTCTATTTCATTTTACTTTTTTTCTGGAAAAAAAGGAATACTGAAAGGTTTTTCAGCATTCTTTCATATAAAATAAAAAATAATTAGTATTTATTTTAATAAGAAAACTTTTGAACTATTGCAAATAAATGTCTTTGCTTTCCATTTTGATCAATTGAATGCGTCTCTGCAGAATAATAGTCTCATTTTCTTTTAAAACAAACCTTACTGCCTGCAAAGTTTTGAAATAAGGATAATGATTTTGTGTGCATGTAAGTGATAATTTTCACAGTTCAGTGGATTGTGTTGTGGTCGTGACTCATAGCAGCTTCTTCACCCTGAGGAGTAGAGTCCAGCCTGGCCCTTCTTTCCTTGGGCTCGGCAGGCCTGGCTGCAGTGTTTATTAAAATACCAATGGGGTAGTGATGACCCTCAGAGTTTTGGCTGGTGATAGTCTGAGAGGGTCTAAATTAAGCTTCTGGACAGGTCTGTGTATGCATGTGTGATCTGAGCTCCTTTCACACCCCTAGCGAGTGTATGTGTGTTTATGTAGCATCTTTGGTGAAAGCTGTTGTCTTAGCGTGGCTCCTGAGCCTAGCTTCCTGTACCCATCACGCTCCTCCGTTCACGGCCAGCACAGAGCAACTCTGCCCTTTAGCTTGTCTTTCATTAGGAGATCATTCCACAATCAGTTCTCTTCATCACGCAGCATAGACTGCAGAGAAACAGAAGCATTTTGAATCAGATTTCTTCAGTTCCTGACCTGATCTTTACTTGTTGATTTTATTAGCAGCTACAAGCAATCCCTTACAAAAATTAACCATGGTTTTACTGCAAATAAAACCAAAATAAAACATAGTTACTATAGTTAATACTGTTATCTTGCTACACTAACCATAGTTTAACCAAGGAATTTGTAGGAAAACTGTGGTTATACAAATGGTAAAACACAACAACAACAACAACAACAACAACAAAAAACATGGTTATTACACTTTTACTTGAATAAAACCATGGTCAATGTCGCTAAATTTGTCCAAACATTTATTTTGGGTTGTTTTGGTTTCATTTCACTTTCTTTCTTAATTTAATTTAAATTAAAAACATGAATGTTCATTAGGTTTTTCCAACTGTCTTTAAATTATAGCTATTTTGCACTTTTGTTACTTGTGTTATTAATTTGATCAAAATTGATATAATGTTTATTTATATGTTGGCTTGACAATGTTCTAAAAACATGCTAGCCACATGTTAATACATGTTAGCAAGTGCTAAAACATGTTGGCTTAATGAGCTAGCATTGTTAAAGCATGCTAACAAAATGCCAAGGACTAGTTAAAGTAAGCTAGAAACAGGTAAAACATGCTAGAATGATGTTGATAAGCATGTTAGCAACATGCTAAGACATGTTTATTACTAAAAAGTTAAACTTTCTTTATACAAAATATTAATTTCTCATTCCTTCTTTTCGTTTTTGAAAACAGGTTTTTACATGTTTGAGATTAACCCATTTGATTTACCCAAATGTGTTTAAAATTTTCCATAGCATAGTCTCTCATTTTCCATTGATAGCCGTTGATGAATAGATGATCAGCGTAGCTTTCCAAAAAAAAAAAAAAAGAGCACCTATTGTACTGTCATCATCATCTTGAGTTACATTACAGGTGTCAGTTTGAAAAGTTTAATCGTTGCTTTGGGTTCAGATATATGTGGACGTTTTCAATACTGAATTATGTCAATATAATATTTTTTTTCACACATTTGATCGTAAATTGCTTTTAAGATGCAATCCAGCTGTAATATTCAACCCATTTTTGAGACACATGTGACCAGCAGTCAAGCTACAGCATTGAAAGATACACGTTTATAGTTGCTACAGAGAAATGACCGACCTCCATGTGAATCTGTATGTTTTCATGCATTTTCAATGCCAGACATCTCATCAACATGCTCTTCTGCCCAGAATTCAGTCAGCAAGACGGAGATTGGTTGTGCCCGATCAGGCGGCCACAGGTGCGAGCAGGGTTCAGTCAGCTCCCTGTGGGGAGAAAGAGCTGAGATTAGATCCAACTCCCTCTGCTCTCCATATGCAGTGTGTGACAACAAGCGTAATAAAGCATCGGAAAGCACAGATGCAGCACTCACTTTGACCAATGGCTGCTGTAGAACTGCTGAGGGAGGACCTTGTCAACTCTCCAGGGCTTCTCATAGTGAATATGTCAGTGCTGCGTGGTGTTTTCCATTAAGTGCAATAACCAGAGGATGCTTTAGATGTCTAACTAAAGAACAGATGTTGTGGTGTAATGATTTAACTGCAATGCAGTCATTCCAGAGCCTCCATCTTTTGACATGAGAAACAAATAGCATTTAATGTAGACTGATGGTGGTGTTTGGATAGGAAATGAAACCCCTTAGGGCCAGAATGCTTTGATCAGAGGGATTTAACGGCTCTAAGGATCTGTGCTGGAGCTTAAAGACATCAGTGTCTGACACACACACACACACTCACACACACACAGCTGGGCTAAGCACAAGTCCCGCTTCAGTGACATGCCCTGCAGTTATTTACAGAATTAAGGAGAAATTTACCCATTCACTTACCTCAACAAACAAAGAAACAAACACTTTTTTTCTTTATTATAAGCAACTTGGGGCATTTATTAGATACTAATTTCTATAATGATGTTTTTCTAACACTCTCCCTCTACCTTCGTAATGTGGAAATGTATTTTATATTCTGTGTGCATACTGGAATAATAATTATTATATTATAAATAGTTAATATATTACTTTAGTCAGGCCAGGTTGCTTGCTTTTTTTGCAAGATCTGGCAGCACTGTAAAGCTTAGATTGCATGTAGCAATTTTATTTTTACTCTGGTTTCTGCTTGTCAAAAATGAGTTAACCTTCCTTAAAAAGTATCAGTCAATATTATGTATGAAATGAAAGTGCTTTAGCCAGATGCCGCACACTACGACTATGACGACAAACTCAGTCAGATTAACAAAGAATAAATCCTCTCTCGCACCTTGTTAAAATTCATATATTCATGAGATCATAGCTGTCTTTTTTTTAATTTGATGACTCATAAAATTTTGTAAATGCTTATTCTGTCTACATAGCACATCTGAAAGAAAGTGATCCATGGCCAAACGTTTCTTTATCCAGATATTTTTAAAGTCACGCTGCTGATATTTGCCGTTTTTGAGAATCAGGGACAGTATTTTGCTGATACTCTTCATTATGGATGTACAGAATATTATATCTGTATCCTCTCAGTTATTGGCAGAAAGATTAGATTTTAAATGTGTTTCCTTTGCCATCATCTAAAACTAACTTTAAGTTAATCTTACAAACATTAATATTTTAATAACAACGTTAAATGTCTGATTTGAATATCTATTTTCATTATGTGTTACCAAAGTTTACTTGAAACAGTAAAAAGATTAATTTTAGTTTTTAGTGCTTTTTTGATAGTTTGTTTATGCACTGTACACTATATAGTACAACATTTTGGGCATTTATCAAAGGGATGACGTGAAATAATTATTGGCTTATTGGCTTTGCTATTGCTATTAATCTAATAAAGGAAGTGTTAAACTTTGGAGCTTGTACATTTGTTATAATAATTATTTAAATCAGTTGGTTTGGGTTTGGCCAATGCGCCTTAATGCCATTTCTAAATATAAAAGCTCCTAATGATTATTCATCCAACTTTCATTCTTTTGAAACGTGACTCAAAGCATATTATTTCCTCTCTCTGCCTCCTTTTTCATTTTCAAGCTTTATGAAAGCCCCTTAATTGTTTTGTTGTTTGACACAGAATTGATGACGATAATGTTCTGAATTCCTGATAACATGAAAGCCTTTCACTGTTCTATGGCAGCACATGCATCATTACTCTCATTAAACTATTCATTCAAACCAATGTAATCCTGGGGGTACTAGCATTTAGTTTCCTGTTGTTTCGTCTGCATGGACTCTGCGAGAAGTCATGAATGTTCTCCAGTCTTCATTATGAATGACTTAGCATTTCTGCTATTTCTAATTATAGACTTGTTCATCACCAGAGAGAGACTTGTTTGCATCCATTATGTCTCATTGTCTTATGTTGATCTACCAAGGGAAATTGGGAATTCAGAGAGAAAACATGTCAGAGAGATAATTTATTGAAGATAATTTAAATGTTTTACAGTACTTATGAAATATCCATGTTGTCTTATCAGCAGGTACAGTATCTGCAGCAATACAGGAATACGTGTACATCAGATAGAGATGCTTACCCAAAATATGTCTAGTGTTTTACAGACTTTTACTTTGTTTTTCTGTGGCATCGCTGTGAAGAACCTTGTAAGCACCTTTATTTTTAAGAGTGCATGTAAAGCATTGATGCAGTTATTGAGCAGCTGACCTTAGTACATATGCATTTATAGGAGTTTCCATTGTAGATGGTCGTCAGATTATCATTATTCAGTGGCCCAAAAGCATGTATTAATTCATTGTGTGTTTGACGTGGTTGCGATAATGGCTCATTTTTCTTGCTGTTACATGGTCTGGCTGCTTCTGTGTTCTTAAATTAGAACAATGTCAGTAAATCACCCACAGAACTTTCCCATCGGCGCTTTCGTGTGATTGTAGTCATCACTAATTTGCCCTGTTTAGTAAATCTGGCACTTGTTTTTTTTTCTTTTTTTAGAAAGGCAGTGGTCACAAATGATACAAACATAATTTTATGCCTCAATACACTACTATTTCTCCTGTTGTCGGTTCACTCTCTGTTCATATTTACTTCCTTTGTTTTGCTTGGTGAAATGAATGCACGGTTTTGTGCTAAATAAGCCAACATGGGCTAGGGTTGTGACTTCAACAAGAAGAGAAAGGGAGGGCGAGATAGAGAGAGAGAGAGAGAGAGAGAGAGAGAGGAGGGAGGGGTGAGTGAGCAATTCAAGAACTGTTCAGTCCATTAGCATCTGTTATGTTGCTGTGCTGTAGGTGCTCAGAGAGGCTTTGCGTGGAAGCGTCCAACTAAGGCAAGTTACGCGCACATACACGCGCTCAAACACACATTTACGCACTGAGAGCAGCTGTGTGTGATTTGGAGCTGTCCTTCAGCACCACAACACAATTGGACTCCCACATGGAGGGGTAGAGACAGACACGGAGACAAACGCTCGGAAACTTTCGCTCACTGTAGACTCCTGCGCGGCTCTGAGAAAAGAGCTTGTACGTATGCTGATTTACTTTCAACTTAATTGAACTTTAATTTGTTCAGTGGAAGGAGAGTTAATGTTTTATTGTGCATTGATATGTGGCACAATATAATTGTGTTTTGTTTGAGGTTTGAGGTTTTTTATATTTATATATATATATATATATATATATATATATATATATATATATATATATATATATATATATATATATATATATATATATATATATAGAGGATATTTAACAGACTTCGTTAAGAGTTTCCTCCTTGATTTTTACTTCAAAGTAAGACTTTCTTGATGATTCAAACCTGTCATGAGGTCTTCATCCGGCTATAATGTCAGCATTTCTTGTTCTATAGCTTAAATGGCTTTCTTACGTTCTCTAAGGTCAAACATAGGGAAAGAGCAGGAGCATTAAGTGGGTTAAACCACTGGATAATTCATGTACCTTTTCACTGTTTCAGTCTGGCGTGAGCAAACCTTCCTCACGCAGTTTGAGTCCTGGGAATGGATGATGAATTCACTGGATAGATCTCATTAAATAAGATTTATCTTAACATATCTGTTCTCTTTACCACTTTACGGCTTGCACAGCTGTGCGTATGTTGACGCATCTGTCTGCAATTTAGTATTTCTGCATTTGTGATGCTCACACTTGACAGACCTCAAACAGAGGTCCTATACTTTCTCCAAATGCTCTAAACCACATTTCTTTTCTTCCATCTCCATCGATATTACCGATCCACCCTGAGGCTCTAGGTGTTTGAGGGTTTTTTTCCTTGTTGTTTATCTCTCCTGAGCAGGACGGCATGTGTAATGTTGTTTTCTGTGTTTCTAACAGAGTACAGTCGATTTGAAGCCAAAATCCATGATCTACGGGAGCAGATGATGAACAGCAGTATTAGTTCAGGCTCCGGCTCATTGCGGACTAGTCAGAAGAGGACTCTGTATGTCAGGTGAGCTTTTACTAATCACCACTAGTTACATTTGATCTTCCAAACATGCTTACTGTAGGTCCTTAATCCTCAAAGATCAACACAGGACTGTGGCACTTCTGCAAAAAAGCTCTTTGCATAGTATGTAGTACATACAGTTTTACAGTATTTTCTACCCTTTTATCCTTACTGTATACATATGTAGAATCTAAGATTTATGATCCATTTTTATATTTCACTAAAAAAAAAAAAAAAAAAAGCTAAATTTCATGCTGGCAATATAATGTGTGATTTAAAAAATGTATAATAATGCAAAATAAAAGCATTTTCACTGATGGCTTTATACAGTACATGGACACAATGGGGTGTAATGTCTATAAATAAAACCTAAATGTTTACATAGTTCAAAATACTTCTGTAAAACCCTGTAAAAAATTGGTCATCTTGTTATGGCTTTCATTATTATTTGACCAGCCATCACCTTGGTTTGTTTTGTTTTTTTTTGTTGTTTTTTTAAATGTACTGTATATTGTTTTGTCTGCCGCTGAATGCGTCATAGACGGCCCCTTATGTGAAAATGTCATTCTCTGAAGTGTGCCTGTTTTTTGCTGCTTTCAGAACATTCAGACCAGTGGTTACACAGTAGATTGAATCATAGCAGTAACACTGAGGCGAGACAGTGTTTAATTGACGAAAAGTTTGCCGTGTTTTTGGAGAAAGTCTACCTTTCTACCTTCCTGTGTTCACGGACTCCCATCGCTCATAGCACAGCGGTAGCAGTTAGACATGAAGAAATAGATGATCAGGATTGTTATCTAAAACCGTTCCTGAAGTTTTTCTCTTATGTGGCTTTTGTTTGACTTTATTCTTTAGCTCTCAGGTTGCTGCTCTTATGTTTTAATAAGAACAGCTTTGACATTTTGAGGATTCGAAAGCCCCTCGGCACTGGATTCTCTACACATGCATTAGGTATTCACTGATTTAAAACCTAATGTGATTTTTCAGCTGTGTAGGTCACATTCGGCTATATTGTCCCTGTGTATTTATGTATGCGTTCTGAAAAATATTAGTCAAATGGGTCATCATAAGAAAAAAAACATTATTTTAGGTGACAGGAAATCTAATCTAAAATGAACTGAAGGACATAGAGCAGAACGTTTTACATAGTAAGTGTATATAATGAATGATTAATGGAAACAAACAGTGATGGAAATGAAGAGTAAGAAGCGTTTCCATAAATACACTGCCTCTAAAGTGTATGTTGCAGTGACGCTATTTGCTCTAGTTTGGTTTATTGCAAACTATTTCTGAAAGATGTATGCTAACACAAGCTTTTGTGGCAATGTAATTGTAGCTTGTTTTGATGGATGCTTAAAATCACGCAAGGATGGTGGTACAACTGCAGTCATCTTTGGCTTTATATTTCCTACAGCATGTTTTTGACACAGAGTCGAGGTTCACTAGGCCACTAGGATGTAGAACATGTAGTGCTAAGAAATTATATATTTAGGCCTTTTTCATGACTCAAAGAAAACATAAATCAGTAATATTTTCTAGTAGGTGTCTAGTAAATTAATTGAAAAGTATTTAATTGTTCCACTGGCTGTCATAGTTAAAACCTAATTCGGAGCTGTCTGAAAGAGACACCAGTTTTATGATCTGATATTACATTAAAACATCATATCTACACAGATTGAGTTTTTAATCTTCAGTCTGCTGTAGCCATTTCCTATAATATTTCCTATAATGACTCTGAAGGTCTCTGCTTCAACTGTACAAGGATACAAATTTAGCCTATTACACCTCTAAGCAGATTAAGACTGCACAGAAATCATTTGCATCATTTGCTGAAGAGTTAAATAAGGGTTCTTTATTTGCTTTTAGGGGTTAAAGAAGGCTTTGGCGTCTGTATGTTCCTTAAAGCCCCATAAGCTTCTCAGATGCCCTGGCTTCCTCCTGGAAGTGCTTCATTATTGATGAGGAAACAGAGATAAGCTAGTCAAGAGCTTGGGCAGCTAGTTACTTCAGCTCCAGTTCTCTTAAATGCACATGCACAGAACAGCAGTGGCCTACTTAACATCTCAGGGAATCGGTCTGTGGGCAAATGAAAGAATTGCTTTATAAGATTAAAAAAAATTATAATAATAACTTTAGCATTAGGCTAGAGAACGGTCTTTATTGTTGTTTAATATTCAAAGAATCTCATGTATGCACAGTTTAGACTCTAGAGGCTTTTCTTGCTGTTGTGTCGGTCTGATTTATTGGGCTTTTTTTAAAGAAAAGGTTTTATTCTCCCCCTGAAAATTGTGATATTGTTTGACATGCCCCAATTTTACCTTCCCTCTGACCTTTAAAATAAAGGCTGTTCTTGCTACTGCTTCTCTAAAACTGAAGTGCTTTTTTAAAATACATGTTCCTATTCTAGCATAATATAAACCTTAGAAATGTCAATTCTTTGGCGAATTAAAAAGATACTTTTTTTTTTTTTTAAACACCCAGACCAGTCAAACTTTGCAGTAGGACTGGGCGATATATCTAACAATATGATCATGCACATCTAGTCAGTAAATCTGCTTCCGCGATTAGCAATAAATTGCCTTCACCTGCTTTTAAATGAAGTGGCTTTTAATAGACTAAGCCGTAGATCACTGACAAGCTACGCAATATCGCGTTCATTATCGAAGGCGATTCATCTGGGATAATGAACGCAATATTGCGTAGCTTGTCAGTGATCTACGGCTTTGTCTATTGAATGCCGCACCATTTGAAAGCAGGTGATGGCGATTTAGCGGTAATCACGGGACCAGATTTACTGAATTGTTGCGCGTGATCATATCATTAGATATATCGCCCAGCCCTACTTTGCAGCATTAGCACAACCAATAGCTTGAGTTTTGGGCGGGACTATCAGTTTGTCCTACTAATGGAAAAATGGGTGTTTGGAAAGCAAAAACATATTTTAAAATATATTTTCATTAATACACTTTTATTACATTCTGACTCCTCCAGAGCCCTGTTTGATTATGACATAACGAAAGACTCCGGCCTGCCCAGTCAGGGGCTGAACTTCCACTTTGGTGACATCCTACATGTCCTGAATGCCTCGGACGAGGAGTGGTGGCAAGCGCGGCATGTGACTCCAGATGGCGAGATGGAGGAGATGGGCGTCATTCCCAGCAAGAAGAGGTAGGCTGTGCCCCCATGCATTCCAGAGAATACTGAGCATACTGTAGAAATATAGTTCAGTTAACTCTTTACAGTGATTAACACAATTGTGTGTTTAATGCCACATTACCCACGACTCATAGTCTTTTCCCTAATGTTTCTTTCACAATGTCTTCCGTTTCAGTTCACTGCCTTTCTTCATTTTGGTTTAATTGCCGTGCATTATTCATTTATAATAATGAGCAATGAGCACACATACATCTGCACAATGGCATCCAGGAATGATCATATTTGAGACTATATGCTTGCATAAATAAAAGCTGAAGTAAAAGAAATTCTTCTCTCTGTGTGATGAGGGTTTTTGACTCAGCCGCTAGAGATAAAAAACTATTTGAAGAATGTGGGTGTTTCTTCAATAAAGAGCGTTTCTTTTATGTGCCAGGGATTTTATTTTATTTCATTTAGTTTTTTAAGTCTGCTCTGAGACTTTTATGCCTTCATTATTTATTTTTGCTGCTTTTAAAATGTATTTTATGTATAGCTTACATAGTTTTACACTCGTCACATTCCCAGGCTTTAAACGAAGAGTCAAATAATCATAAAAGCGTTTATTATATATTGCGTGGAAAAGATCGAAGTTATCAAAAATTACAATGGCACATCAGTCTTGATGACTTTTCCACCACAACCAACAGTTTTGCCCCTAATAAAGTATTATCAGATATTTGGTTACTTAACTTACAGATGAAATATAAGATGTTATGAGTAAAAAATGTGTTTTATTGTATTTAGTTTACAAAGATGCAAACAAGTTTACTCTATTTTGGCAAAAGTCATGGGTTTACTGTCGCCCATGTCTTATTAGAGCCTCATATTTCAGCACTGATGTGTGATGCTGTGAGAGTTTCTCTCTACTGTATGCTGATAGAAACTCGATAATTGAATTCTCACCTCGTTCTAAAAATGTCTCGTCTATCTACTGATGATGCTTGGTCTTGAAGCACAGGGGACAGCCAGCAATGCTCTGTATTTTTAGAAACAAGTCAGGATTTCTCTTGGTCAAAGTTTCTGATCTGCGTTATTTCACGATACTTCAACATATTTGGATTTTGGAGGTTAGATGTCATCTACTGTAGATCCGTCAAAGCACAGTTTTTGTAACAAAACGTCTCATGTAAACTCTCCCTAAAGAGCATGTCAGATCAGCGTCTGGTGAACGTTACCAGTCAAACATAAAAACATGTATTTTAAGGATAATATGGGGATAAATAATGCATATTCCACGTTTATTCCTTCTCAAGACAATTATGTCTTACAACAACATCTTTGTCCTTGCAAAAAGCAAACATTTTTTTGGCTTCATACATTTCTCAACATACTTTTTTTTTTGTTGTTTATACACTTTTGCATAATGAACTCAGGACAGTTGTTGTGTATTAACAGTGAAAATACTTGTCCTAATGTCTTCAGGGTGGAGAGAAAAGAAAGAGCCAGGTTAAAGACGGTTAAATTCAACTCCAAATCTCGAGACAAAGGGGTAAGTGTTTGCTGCTCAAATATTTACCATGTCTGGCATGACACAAACAGGCTTTTAATGCCTTTAAAAAGCAGCTGTTTATAGACTAATACATAATAAATGGGCCTTTTCTGTAAAAAATGTATTTGGTTTACTTTACTTCATGCTGACCTTAATTTGACAGAAATCAGAAACCATTAGGAACACGCCTTGTAGCCTATTTTGAAACATTGTTATTTTATGCTAATTTGAGATGAAAAGTGCTAACAAGAAGTACAGCATTAGAAACATTTTGTTGCACCTTTCTCTTGTGACTTTTCCAAAGCCCAAAATATTCTCACATAAGATGACTAACAGCTGGCAAGTGTAAACTCTAACAAAGCAGTGAAGTGATGAATCATTCTTCATGAATGAGATGCTTGTTTGAATGTTTGTTTGCGAAATGAATTCAGATCCATGTTTACTGTATTGTAGTGTAGTGTAGTGTACTAATCCTGTATGTTTGTTCACTATTCTCTCCTGTGAGAGGATTCTTAACTGCATGTGACTATTAGGGCTGGGCAATATGGCAAAAAAAAAAAAAAAAAAAAACTATATATATATATATATATATATATATATATATATATATATATATATATATATATATATATATATATATATATATATATAATACTTTTATTCAGCAAGGATACATTCAATTCATTATTAAGTTCGCAACATGATAGTAAAGACTTATACAGTGCCACAAAATATTTCCATTTCAAATAAATGTTGTTATTTTGAATTTTTTATTTTTTTTTAAATCATAAAAAATATATATACAGTATTAGAATGACTTCTAAAGAATCTTTTGAAATTGCTGACTGGAGTAATGGTTGTTCAAACTGTAACTTTGCCATTACAGAAATAATTTCTTCTGGACTGTATTTTTTAATCATATAAATGCTTCTTTGCATAAGCATAAGATAGAAAAATGTAAAAATAAATCCCCAAACATGAACGATAGTATAGACTGTATTACAATGGTATTATATATAACAATATTTGTCAGCATTTTGATGACATTTCGAGATATATCACAGTATTAAAATACTTGCTCTGACTTAATAATACAAAATTATATATATATATATATATATATATATATATATATATATATATATATATATGTATATGTATGTAACAGAAAATATATATGTAACAGAAAAAAAGCTCCTTAAAATCATGGCAATATTCACAATGTTTGATTCATTTAATATGACCACAGAATATATTGTCGAAATTCACACAAATGTATTGCCCAGTCCTAGTGATGATAACTCTTTAGTCTTTGCAGCAGTATTGTGTTAAGCACCAGACCAACTCATCATCCACTCTTCACTGTCTCAGCATTTTCAACTGCATTCACTAATGCAGCATGAGTGCATGAATATGTCAGTGAACAAAAAGATGTATACGCTTGCCATTGATGTCTATTTCTCTTCCTGCTACTCATCTGTCCATCTTTTTAAGCGTGTTGTAACTTTGTTCCTGTCCAAAACCCTTCGATCAATGCCAATTACTAACTTTAATCAACTAGCGTATTTAGGAGCCTGGTCTGCATGTCCTTGCATTTGTGCTATAAACCCACCTTGCTAACCGTGGTTGTGGTAACTACGCTTTAAATGTATCTGATGTTCGGTAATCCCTCATAAACTCTACTGTGTCTATTGCCATCTCCAAACCAAGATCTGGTTTAATATCTATTTATAAGTTCTCACATTAGTGATTTTTGTCATTCCAGCATCATTCTATTGGATGGCGGTGGCTATAGAGTCAATAACATGGGCATCTGTTAAGTTGGGCATTTGTTCATACTTCAACTAGACACCCAACACCATTCCATCTGTTCTTCCTTTTTTGCCCCCCCCCCCCCCTTCCCCCCTCCATCCCTCCCTCTCCTCCTTCCCAGCATTCACTCAATGACAAGCGTAAAAAGAACCTCTTTTCTCGAAAATTCCCTTTCTACAAGAACAAGGATCCCAACGAACAGGAAACGAGTGATGTGGACCGTAAGTACATTAAGCGTGTACAGGGCAGGCTAGTGCCACACGCGGCAACGGCAACGCCAACACCACTGAACAAAACTCTTGCTTCTGCAACAACCCTAAATGTGACGGCAAATTTGGTAGATCTGAGCTGATGTAGGGACAGAATGTCTACTGAAAACCATTGAAGTCTACTTATCTGGGTTTGTTGCAAGGCAGGAGCAATGTTCATTGGTAAAACGTGATGTGTTGTTCCAGTAATCATTGTTATTTTTGTGGTTTTCTCTTGTTCCGTGCTCTCTGCTGACTGCTTCACAGGACCTGAGTGACGACAAAGGCTTGAGTAAGTCCACAAAGGCAACAGCAGACGTACAGTACCCCACCGGCCCACCAAACTCCCTTTGTTCCCCATAAATCTGTTTTGCACCTTTAGCAGTGATGTTTGGTTAGAATTGTATTGCATCTGCAACCTGTGTTGTGTCTAGAGGGCTGTAAAACACAAGCTTTGCAGAGCTGTGCTATGTTCAGTTCCTTTGTTGTGCTTTATACTCTAAACATGTTAAAGGGGGGGTGAAATGCTCGTTTTCACTCAATATCCTGTTAATCTTGAGTAGCTATGGAGTAGTACAGCATCCTTCATAACTCCAAAAAGTCTTTAGTTTTATTATATTCATAAGAGAAAATAAGTCTGTACCGATTTTTCCCGGAAAAACACGACCGGCTGGGGGCGTGGCGTGTGGGCGGAGCTAAAGAATCACAAGCGCCAGTAGGCTTTTGCGTTGAGAGCGTTTGGAAGTTGTGACATTACCTTGAGGAAAAAAAACCATCATCCAAAACAAACCATGGCTTACAGTCAGATTCAGCCGTTTATTTATGATCCAGAATCAGATCGCGAGGCTGAAACTGAACGAGAGCAGCAGCAGCAACGACTCGCTCCGAGCGGGGCTCGAACCGGGGTCTCTGGCATGGGAGGGGACGCACTAACAAGGAGGCAGAGATATTTGAAGCAGTTTTACTCACCGCCTGCGGTTCCAACACATGATCGTGACCCTTTTTCATTGGGATTGCATCATCCTTAAGAAATAAACGATACGCAAATCCGTCGTCAAACTGGGCCTTGTTTGTAAAACAAGCATCTTCGAAATGCAGGGAACAAACAAAAACACTTGCACAACTCCATTGATGCTCTTTAAAAATAAACTCCATCCACTGGTCCCTTAATGCTGTTTTTTCTTTGGTAATCTGTGCAGGGTTGTCTTGCCCTGGCAACCAAAAACACACTTCTTTTGTGACTTTTCGCGACGCTCTCGCTCTGATTAGTGATTGTCTGTGCTCAGCCTCTCAGTGCTCTGCTATATGGGAGCGCGCGCTCTTCCGGCAGAAGTGTCCTTAGGACCCTTAGAAGGAAATTCCGCTCCATCTAACGTCACACAGAGCCATACTCGAAAAAAACAGAAACTTCAGAAACTTGTGACAAACCGGAAGGAGTATTTTGGTAACAAAAATACTCCTTCAAACATACAACTTATTTTTTGAAACTTTGTCCATGTTTAGCATGGGAATCCAACTCTTTAACAGTGTAAAAACTCAGTATGCATGAAATAGCATTTCAACCCCCCTTTAAGTCTACTGCTCTTAAAGTGATAGTTCAACCAAAAATGAATTTTCTTTCATAATTTACTAATTTATAGAAAAGGCATAATTTATGTTGTTTTACAAAAGTGACAATAATACAATAGAATTTGTTGGGGCAGTAAATTCTGTCCCCCAACTCTTCTAGAGTATTGCATAAAGTGATGGTTCACCCCAAAATATGTCTTTCCAAACCTGTATGCATTTCTCCTGCAGAACATAAGATATTTTGAAAAATTTTGGTAACCAAACTGTTTAATTTCACATTGACTTACATTGAATGGTCTAAAAATACAATGGAGGTCAATGGGAACTGAAGCTGTTTGGTTACAAACATTTTTTCAAAATATGTTTTTTTTATGTTCTACAGAAGAAAGAAAGTCATACAGGTTTGATGTGAGGGTGTTTTTCATTTTTGGGTGTACTGTCCCTTTAACAAAATTTGCATTATAAATGCATCGATTAAACTATGGTGATTATTATATCTTTATTATATTTCATATTCTTTGGTGTAAGGTTTCCTAAATGAGGGTTTGTGCGCTAACTGCAAGGGGTTTGTGAGCTGATTAAAAAGTAATTCAATCGAATGGAATATTAAAATTAAACAAATTGTGCAACATAATTGAAAACTGAAATAAACCTAATAGTGATATATCTTATGAAATCATGAAAGACTGATTTAATTAAATATATAGTCTGTTGCATTAATTTTTATATTTATATTTAGATTTTCCAACCATTTTTTTTTATCAAAATGAGCAAAACCAGTATTCTGTCAAAATAAAAAATTGAGTATTTAACATTTTAAAAGCTCAAGTGTTTGAAAGAAAAAAATTAAGAGATAAATATTTGTATCATAACACCCTTAAATGTAACTATTTCCAATAGCTTTAAAATTAAAAGTAAGTTTGCCAGGCAGGCAAAGTCTTTAAGTAAAATGTTTTATTTTTTGAAAATTATAAATGACGACAGTCACAGACGATAGAGTATAATCTAAATGCAAGTACGTATAATAATCTTAAGAAGACAAATTGAGCAAACATCCTTGCATGCAAAAAAAAATATTCAGCAGAGAATTAAGTTTCCAACATCCTGTTCAAACATCCCTTAAGCATAACAAAATGTACATTTAATGTCAAATAAAGAAAAAAAATACACTGTCAATGGAATATAAAGAAAATAACAGTAATAAAGAAGAACAAATGAATAAAACTAAATAGTATATGAGTAACATAAAACAGTAATGTGGATAATATGAATATATGTAAGATGAGTATGACATAACAATAATCATAAAGGATAACTCACAAGTAATATACTGTACAAATTAATATGAAAAATAAGAAATGTAACCACATTGGAAATTGAACTGTGAACATGCAAATTATAATGTTAACTCAAAATTTCAGGGAATGCTCCATTTCAATATACTACTTCTAAGGGTTTCGGCTAGCAAAAAAAACCCTGGGAACCCCGGGTTTAGGGCTTTGAACAAATGCCTAACCCAAAGTATTAAATGTTGGTGTGTAACTCACATCTTTTCCTTTACTTATACCCCACACTAAGCAGTTGCACAAGTTATTTTTATCCTGGTGAAAGACAAAATGGTCAGAAAAGTGGTCAGGGCTTGGGGAGTGGGCTCTTTTAACTTGCCAGTAAGCAACCTCCTAGCCTAGCATCTGCGTTGCAATGCCTTGGACATCATCCACAACACCGTATCATTGGAGCATGTTTTGCACCATTATATTTTCTTCTGAATATGTAAAAATGTAGTTACTGCTGTAATTTTACTTTGGGAGATGAGTTTGGTATGTGCTTTTGGGGACAAATGCAAATAATGCCATAGTCAGAAAGGAATTTAACGCTCGTGTTCTGTTTGATGTTGACACAAAGACACACTCCCTTCAGTTTATTATTTTGATTTCCTTTAAACAACAATCACAAGGTTTTTAGTTTTATTTTAAATGCATGTCTTTGTGATATAACAATCTGCAATAATATCTACTACTTGGTCAAATCATAAACCCTAAAACAATATGAAGGAAAGAAAGCAGATACTTTAAAACGTTTTTTTTTTTTTTTGAGGGAGGAGTCATCAATATTTAAACTGTTTTTGAAAGAATTATTGTATCAGTACTGCATTTATTTGCACAAATATATATAATATATTATGTAATTTATTTCTGCCATAGAAAATATATATATTTTTTTTTTGAAGGAATGGAAAGTTTAAATTAACAGCTTTTTTTTCAACATAAATGTCTTTACTGTGATTTGAAATAGATTTTAATATATCCTTGTATGCTTGCTGAATAATGGTATTACTTCTACAATAAATAAAATATAAACAAAACAAATGACGTTAGGTAGTGTGAAAACAGAACAACAGAACATGAGGGGGTTGAGATCAGCATGGTTTATATAATGTGAAGTTATGTACAATCTTCCATGATTCCTGGATGTTCAGTATTTGTGTGTAGACTTCTAGTCTTCTTTTAGGCAATGGAGTGGATCCCATCTGTCCATCAATGTTCAGCGCACCATGACTGTGTTAAGACCCCTTAAAAGTTTCTTACATGCATTCAGAGGTTATTAGAGGATTTGAAATGTTTCATACAGATAAAACTACCAAACTCATTTTGTACAAGCATTTTTGTGATAAACCAAGTAAAACAAGATCAGCTTCAAAGCCTCTGAGTCATGTCCTGCACAGGTTCTTAACACTGCCATCTGCTGGTGACCGCACTTAGTATTCTGTTTATTATATTCCTGCAAAGCTTGTTTTTCTGTCTGTGGTGTTCATTTTCCCTTTTTATGGTTTCAGAGCATGTAACTTCTAATGCCAGCGATAGTGAAAGTAGTTACCGTAAGTTTGTGTTCCCCTTTATTTCCTTTCATCACGTTGTCATCAGTTTCATCAGTTTGAGTATTTAATTCCCAATGTTCCCTCAGCTTTCCTTTTATGTTATATGCACACACACAGTTGAAAGATGTGTACTATTTAAGACCAACATTTTATGCAAAAACAGTTTCATTTTAATATTTCGTATAAAGAAATATTAATCTTAAAATAGCTTGTTTTAAAATGCAGCAGCAAAATATGTGATAATTGCAACACATTGCATTGTTTTAAATCAGCAGAAGCTCCCTTTACTCTTCTAGGCTTTATGGTTCATAAGCTAGTTATATGATTTGCCATACATGGTAGTTTCATGTAATAAAACAGGTGCTGGTTATCTGTGTACCTTGCTTAGTGATCATACAGGGTACGCAGAATATTATGGCCTGGAATATTACCTTCAAATAACAATCACAGTCATTTGTACAGTCAGTGTCTTTCAACAGTTTTGTAACCGGCCTGTCATTCACTTCGAGTTGTCTGAAAAACCTCTTGAACTTTAATGCTACATGGCTCTTAAATCTCGTTTGAACAGTGAGTGAAAATGAGAGACTACTGTTAAAAACAAAAGCATGTAAGCATAGGGTGACCAAGTAATATGTTTGACATGTAAATGAATAGCAATGAATGCAAAAGAAATGCATTTCAACATCAGATTTACACAGTACATAATAACTTTCGAGCTTACATCAGTGTTTCTGTCTCTGTTAGGTGGACAGGAAGAATATGTCCTCTCATATGAGACAGTCACGCAACAGGAAGGTGAGTGTCTATCATAAAAGCTTTCTTATATTTTGGTGCATTGGTTTATATATCTTCATTTAACTGTGTCGGTGTGTAATTATTGTGGTTTACAGTGAGTTATGCTCGTCCGGTGATAATCCTTGGACCCATGAAAGACCGGATCAATGACGATCTAATCTCGGAGTTCCCGGACAAGTTTGGATCATGTGTTCCCCGTGAGTACATAAACCATGGTTTTATCATTTCTTCTGCAGAATTTCATAACCATCTGCGTCGTTTTCATGGTCATTTCTGTTCTTTGACCAGACACGACTAGACCTAAGCGAGACTATGAGGTTGATGGTCGGGACTACCATTTTGTTAATTCACGGGAACAAATGGAAAAAGACATTCAAGATCACAAGTTCATTGAGGCCGGCCAATATAACAACCACCTGTATGGGACGAGCGTGCAGTCGGTGCGAGAGGTTGCAGAAAAGGTGAACAAGTTCAATTTGTTAGGAAGTAATAAAGGAAATTATGGCAGTAATAAAAAGAGAGTATCATGCCGACCTTCAGATTTGCATTGTGCACCTTTTTTCCTCATTTCTCGCATGACGATCTGTTTTTCATTGTTCTTTAAGGGCAAGCACTGCATCCTGGATGTCTCAGGCAATGCCATCAAGCGACTCCAGTTAGCACAGCTCTTCCCCATTGCGGTGTTCGTCAAACCCAAATCGGTGGAGAATATTTTGTATGTTACTTTTACTGTCAAAGCCACAATAAATGCTACATCTTGATCACTTTTTGACTGATTGGCGCTAGTAATATGTCCTCTGTGTCCTTCGCAGAGAGATGAATAAAAGATTGATGGAGGAGCAAGGCAGGAAGACCTATGAGAGGGCCATGAAACTGGAGCAGGAATTCCTAGAGCACTTCACCGGTGAGAACAGTAGAGTGAACTTACATCCAAATCAGCTGTGCCCTTTCTGCATTTTCATGTATACCTTGTCCTGCAACGAAGCCGTACTCTGCGTTTAAAAGAGTAAGCAATCATTTTGAGTTAAAAAGTGGGAACAGAGCTTTGAAAACAAACTCACTGCAAATTACATTTGGTTTCTTTGTTTTAATGCTTACACAAAAGATCTTTGAGTTTCATACTGCTGTAACAATGTAAACATGAAATGTAGCAACACTAGCTTAATTCGCATAGACTTCGCAATACACATTGTCCAAGAAAAAGTGCTGCTTGGTTTGGAAGTGATTTCTGGATGAGGTGTGCTTCACACATCATTACATTAATGGCAATGGGCAATGAACGTGAAAATAATTGTTGCTTATGAGGCTGCACCTTAGGACAAAAAAAAAAAAAAAAATGTACCAATTTTTTTTTAGTAAAAAAAATAGTTTGAAGTATTCCAAGGTGCCGTTAGCAACTATTTGTATTTATTTTATTAAATATTTCCAAATTCTACTACAGAGTGACAGCATTTGCTACCAAATCATTGTGGGCCGACTGTATCCAGTCCCATGTTTCCTGAGAACTTTTTGAAAGATATTTTTTCCATTGAACAAGGAGATGTATGATACTTAATGATGTTCATCTAATCATTCCTTCAGCCATTGTACAAGGGGACACGTTAGAAGAGATCTACAACCAGGTTAAGCAGATCATCGAGGAGCAGTCTGGGACGTTCATCTGGGTACCTGTCAAAGAGAAATTGTGAGATGGTTGGAGACAAATAAACCTTATTTTAGTGTAGTTTTTTTTTTTTTCTTATTTCTTTATTTTTTTTACACTAACCTGGCCTGCTGCTTGCATTGGCTTTTTGACCCCTGAGCATAGGAAATACATTTTCTTTGGATGGGCTTGGGGTCATGGTGGTCTCACGGCCACCGCTCTCTCTCTCTCTCATGCCTCTCTTTGAAACTGCTGTCTAGAACTCGCATCCCAATCTCCGCATTTCATCCTCCGGTCGGGGGAGACATGCCTGACCAGCGACTTACTGGACAGATTATACGGTACAGATTCCTTAATGTTTAAGGGAGGTGACTTGCTCGAAGGAAAACCAATGAGTTAATGCATTATATACATTTTGGTTTGTTCTTTTTCCATATATGATCAGAAGTTAACGCTTTCATGTCTGTCTCTGAAAAGGCATAAAGCCACACTTTGCACGTTTTTGCATTAAGAGCATGTTTTGAATTATTCTTTTTCAGTTAACTTATGTTTTTGAGCTACGTGAACTGCAGCCACCATATTACTTCTGTTTCCTCTCGTTGATCTTGTAAAATCAAGCAGCCCACTAATTTTAAGCAGCTGATCAGTTTTGTCACAAGTGCACAAAGAGGACGAAAACATTTGGCACAAAAGTTCTTCTTTTTATATTAAATGTCTATTTGTCTTAACAATCTGTGTACATTTTAATCAAGGTGCAAATGGGGAGTAGCTTTTAGTCGAGGTGAAAAGGAACAGCTTACAATTATCTTTCAAATCCAGGTGATGACATATTCTTATTAAAGAAACAAATGCAAAATGCAAATAAGAGAGTATAAATTGTAATGTATATTCAACCCTCAGTATACTGCCTATTTTGTTATAACAAAGTCTATATTGAGCTTTAATTAAACTCCACACCTATGGGTATTATTTTCTTTATAATGTCAAACATACACTCGTATGAATATGCGTGTATGTAAATAAAAATAAATATAAATAGATATATAAATATATATTTTCCTTTACTTTTACCACCATCACTTTTGTTGTTGAGGGTTTGTTTTATGCAAAAACACTGACACGCAGGACACACGGGCTGAATGGTGGTGTTCCATTTGCATCTGCTCAAACAATATGAAATAAAACTCAAGTTGGCAGTTTGTAGTCTTCTGCTATCTCTCGCTCTCCTGTGTAGTTATGTCATATTTACTTTGTCATGTGACGTGCATGATTTCTAAAAGCAATAGTCTTTGACACGAGAAGCGGAGGAGAGGGCTTCTCTTTCTGTTTTCACCTGGGATTGTGAAAATGTCAAGAGTTAGCATGAACCGTAAACGTTAGAGGCTAGGAGATTCTTGCCTCCATGTGTGTGAACTTGTCGACTGCCCAGAGCTGAAGAGAGATTTGCTTTACCACTCTCTATCACAAGCCTTTAACTCTCCACCAAGGGGCGCGCTGACAGCGTAAACCTTTTCTTTCTTAAATTACTCGGAGATGATTGTTTTCTAAAAGATTGCTTCTCTAACTTGTCATTTTGGCTTTCTAACACATTTTTGACTCGATTATGTACATAATCTGCCAACTTGATTCATTCCATTTGTCAAAAAGGAGAACAGCTAATAAAAACCTTTTTTTTTCTCATATACAGTGTTTTTGTGTATTTGTTTGTGCATGCTAAAATATTCTTTGAAGTTTGACAAAAGTATTAGAGAGCAAAATGGTTTTTGATTCGTGTAAATAATTAATGCTACAAATGCATCTTTTGAACAGTTATATCTTAGGTTATTTTTTTAACAAGAGATACAGTAGTTCACCCAAAATTTAAAGTTCAACAAAATGTAATATTTTTTCTTCTGCAAGTTTTTGGCTGAACTCATTTTAAGCAACACACCAGAAGAGCTGGAGAAAACACTGCCACCATAAAGTGTGCTGCATTATTGTATAATTGTAGTGTATATGTCGTCATTAAACATGTTTCCTTCCTGTTGTAAAACAATATTAAATCACAGTTACAACTCCCTTTTGGCAAAATACCTCTAGGAAGCAGCTGAATAGATACTTTACGATGACAGTAAAAAAATATTACTAAAATGAATACAATGAAGTTTTAAGTCAGACAAAAATCAAGGTGTTTGAATCTTAATAATATTAATACTTAGTCAAGAAGTGTCTGTTTTTATGATTTTATTCTTATAGCCTATCCTGCATGTTTCGTAAACGTATTCTTTGGACACTTTAGAGGGCAAGAAACAAAAACTGACCAGAATGTGTCCAAACACCTTTTGTCTCATTTTTGAACAAAATATCTAAACTACACGTCAGATTGTCATTTGCTTATTTTTCAAGGTTAAAAGTTTTTTTTTTTTTTTTTCTGGGTCTTAGTGACCGCCCTTGATTCAGAGCCTTCTTTAATTCTCTTATGGAAAAAGGTGGAGTTTGAAAGAATGAAAGACCACTCTGTGTGCACCTTGGACCTCCGCCCGTCTGTTGGACGTGTCGTCCCGTATGTCGACATTATAGTCTATAAATCCTGAATTTGACTGCACGTATCTTTTATGATCAAGGTACCATTTCCCGTGTAGTTGTGTCGAAGAGCTGAGTCGTGTTTTGGACTTTGCAACAGTCTCTCAGATATAAAGCTACAGTAACGCACTAACATTGCGCACTCTCCAGTCAGAGATGGACACCTGGGCTATTCTAAGCATTCTGCTTTTGGTCACGCATTACGGTAAGAAACATTTCATATGAGGTCAAAATATTTTTTGTATCTGTCTTTAAGTAGGCTATAGTAGCCTCTACTGTATGAAATTTATGTTTTTAATTATGTAAACAACAATGAATCTGAGACTCTTTTCGAAATAAAGGTGGAAGGCTAAAACTAATCATGACAATATTATAAATGTCTTCGTATAGTGTCAGGGCAGAGTACCATAAGATGGTGCACTATTTCTCCTGCGGAGGATTCCAAATGTAAAGCAATGGTTCAGGCCTTCACCAGCGCTGCAATTCGACCAGCGCTACAGTGCGTCCTCTCATCATCTAAAGCCGAATGTGCTCAAAAACTCACCGTAAGTCTGTCTAAACAGTCACCCAAACGTTCTTTCAGTGTTATTAATACAACATTCAGTCAGAGTTGTCTGGTCATTATTAATGTTCTCAAAGCGTCATGATTTTAAAAATGTACTAGGCCTACTTGTTTAAGAGAACTTTTAAAAAGTAAGGCTCCCACAATGTGTGCATCATTATAAAATGGAATGTTCTTAACGACAATGAAATTTTAAACAAAGTTTTTGAAAATTCATAATGAATGTTTTCATAACTTAATAGGAACGTTAGCAAAACGTTCTTAGAACTCTATCTGGTACTTTAGGCTATATCGTTTTTTTATGTGATGGAAACGTGCATGTGATAAAATGAAATTTTACGTGACAAATTCCTCTATATTTTAAGTTTTTTAATTTTTTTGCTTAAACATTAAAATTCTAAATTGTATCACTTTTATGGAACAGAAAACGTCAAACTCCCAGAAAAAAAAAGTAAAAAAAAAAAAAAATTCACATTGAAATATATATTTATAAATTTTTAATAGGCTACATTTGTTTATGAGAGTTGTAGCATCACAGAAATTCCAAGGTTCAGATTTAAAAAGCTTTTCTCCCACACAGAGAATTTATCACAAACATATGACAAATGATCATGTCCCTGCTCAGATATGCATTTGTAGTCTTTTGTGTGTTCGTTTTATGGGCAGAAATACACTAAAATCATTTTCTTTCCAGAAAAAAATTCAATAATCAAGATGCAATTGTGATCAATATTGCTTTTGACAGAAAAATGAAGTTGATGCCTTCTCAGCCAGTGCTAAAGAGATATACGACATTGGCAAGCAAGCCAGCATTAAAATTGCAGCTGGAGAATCTGGAGCAGACGGTATGTTCTTCTTTTGGTGCTGTAGATACCAGATTATGCAAGTTGTCTTTGAAATGAAAGGGCAGTGATTAAAGTCATAAATGTCAACAGTACCATTAGGTTGAATATTAACAGATTTACAATTTCTGTATCAGTATTTGATTACACAATTACTTTTATTATAATAAAAAAAAATTGTGTAGTGAATGTCCATTATAAGTATGGATGTTATGGACTATCCATAGTTTTATCTGGCAAAATTCTACTTTTAGAGTAACTAGTTAGTCAACAAAGTCTTAAAATTTGTTCTTCATCTAACGGCAACAGGGAAAGGAGTAACATACTACGGTGTTGCTGTGGTGAAAAGGTCAAATTCAGCCATCAACATCAACAATCTGAAGGGAAAGAAGTCTTGT
This sequence comes from Carassius gibelio, assembly GCF_023724105.1. Classification (NCBI taxonomy): domain Eukaryota; kingdom Metazoa; phylum Chordata; class Actinopteri; order Cypriniformes; family Cyprinidae; genus Carassius; species Carassius gibelio. The sequence continues at coordinate 13,582,820 of NC_068401.1, read as the reverse complement.
CACACTGGCAAGCACCGCACAGCTGGCTGGAACGTCCCTCTGGGGTATTTGATTGACAATGGAATGATGTCAGCCATGGGGTGCAACATCCCTCAAGGTAGTCCATTGTTCATGGTGCAGCACATCTTAAAGGGATAGTTCACCCCAAAATCTAAATTATGTCATTAATAACTCACCCTCATGTCGTTCCAAACCAGTAAGACCTCCATTTATCTTCGGAAAACAGTTTAAGATATTTTAGATTTAGTCTGGGAGCTCTCAGTCCCTCAATTGAAACTGTCTGTATGGTATACTGTCCATGTCCAGAAAGGTAAGACAAACATCATCAAAGTTGTCCATGTGACATCAGAGGGTCAGTTAGAATATTTTGAAGCATTGAAAATACATTTTGGTCCAAAAATAGCAAAAACTAAGACTTTATTCAGCATTGTCTTCTCTTCTGTGTCTGTTGTGAGAGAGTTCAATACAAAGCAGTTTGTCATATCCAATTCGCGAAAGAATCATTCGATGTAACCGGATCTTTTTGAACCAGTTCACCAAATCAAACTGAATCGTTTTAAATGGTTCGCATCTCCAATACGCATTAATCCACAAATGACTTAAGCTGTTAACTTTTTTTACTGTGGCGGACACTCCCTCTGAGTTCAACCAAACCAATATCCCAGAGTAATTAATTTACTCAAACAGTACACTGACTGAACTACTGTGAAGAGAGAACTGAAGATGAACACCAAGCCGAGCCAGATAATGACTCGTTCACGAGTCAAGAACCGGTTGCATTGGTTTTCAGATCACCAGTAGTTCTTTTGGACAGTTTGATTCAATAGACTGTTCACCGGTCTTTGCGCTCGACGTAATGGCGTCATTGACGATGATTGCCCTTGATTCAAGTCTTCGGTTTACCTGGGCTCATACCATTAGCACAGAATCAGTTCAGAATCAATCACCAAAAGAATCAGTTCGGTTCAGACGCTCTGTGTGTCAGTCTGCTTCACGCTGAATCACACATGCGCAGTATCATCAGCTCCTCGGTTCACGAATCGGACGCGTCTGACAGAAACGATTCTTGACTCGAGAAGAGTCAATCTTTTGTTCGTTATCTGGCTCTGCTTGGTGTTCATCGTCATCTCTATCTTCACAGCAGTTTAGTCAGTGTACTGTTTGAGTAAATGAATTACTCCGGGATATTGTTTTATTTTAACACAGAGGGAGTGTCAGCCGCATTAAAAAAAGTTAACAGCTTAAGTCATTTGTGGATTAATGCGTATTGGAGAAGCGAACCGTTTAAAAGGATTCAGTTCGATTTGGTGAACTGGTTCAAAAAGATCCGGTTACATCGAATGATTCATTCGCGAACCGGATATCACAAACTGCTTTGTATTGAACTCTCTCACAACAGGCATGGAAGAGAAGACAATGCTGAATAAAGTCGTAGTTTTTGCTATTTTTGGACCAAAATGTATTTTCAATGCTTCAAAATATTCTAACCGACCCTCTGATGTCAAATGGACTACTTTGATGATGTTTTTCTTACCTTTCTGGACATGGACAGTATACCATACACACAGTTTCAATGGAGGGACTGAGAGCTCTCGGACTAAATCTAAAATATCTTAAACTGTGTTCCGAAGATAAATGGAGGTTTTACTGGTTTGGAACGACATGAGGGTGAGTTATTAATGACATAATTTAGATTTTTGGGTGAACTATCCCATAAAATTGTCAGATGTCAGATTTTTTTTATTATATAAAGAAGGAAACAATTTATTTTAATTTTGTGGCTCACCATCTTGTATTAGGGGTTGCTGACTTCTTTAGCGCCAGCTGTATCCCTGGGGCTAAAGATGACCCTGCGTCCCTGTGTCAGCTGTGTGTGGGAGATGGGACAGGAACAGGAAAAAATAAGTGTGATGAAAGCACTTTAGAGCACTATTATGCATACAATGGAGCGTTCAGGTACCATATTTATTGAACAAATTAAAATCATACAGTAGTGAAACATAGCTGGTGCAGTTACAGCTTTGATCATGAGAAATATTCTCAGTGTGTCATTTAACTGTTGTTTTGGGCTTCACAGGTGCTTGGTTGAGGATGCAGGTGATGTTGCCTTTGTGAAGCACACAACTGTAAGAGAGAATACAGATGGTAAATGTATACTCCAGTGGGTCTCAACCAGGGAACTTCAGCAAACTTCCAAAGGGGATGCAGGGTTACTTAAAATATGTTATATTTAAATATATAATAATTATATAATGAATTAATTAACTTATAGAAAGTATAATTATTCCATCTTAATTAATGAAGATGCAACGTGAAATCATACACACATATAAACATAAATAGGTGCATGGCAGCAAATTATTAGACAAATTTACAACTCCAAAGTAATTCCTCAGTTTCTGTTAATGATATAATATAGTAAATGTTATGGTTAGAGCTTTTATGCATAGCAAACAGTATGTTTGTGATTGTAAGAAAATAAAGTGAAAGTAAGCACATGCATTGAAGTTCTGATATGCTAAGTATACACCGTGATTATACAGGAAGTGTGGACAGTAAAGTTTGATAAGTGACAGATTATCATCAATCTTTTAACTTTGTGTCTCAGGTCAGGGTGATTCATGGGCTCAAGGCTTGCACTCTGAGGACTATCAGCTCCTGTGTCGGGACGGCACCCGCAGTCCAGTCAGTGATTATGAGAAATGCCATTTGGCTCGAGTCCCATCGAGGGGGATTGTTGTCCGCACTGACATCAGCAGTTCAGTGGTTTACAACATGTTACGTGAGGGACTGGTATGATCCTTTTTGAAACTGTCATTTATTAGGATTTTGAAATCCATTTTACATTTGTATTTCAATGTGACGGTTTCATTTAAGTGTGTGTGTGTGTGTGTGTGTGTGTTTCTCTTTAGCAAAAGTCTGGGTTCTCCATGTTCTCCTCAGCTGGCTTTGAAGGGACAGACTTGTTGTTCAGCGATGCTTCAACCACATTTATCCAAGCAGGAAATGAAAACTATATCAAATGGATGGGCCGATACTATAACATACTGAGAGCAATGGACTGCACAGAGTCAGGTGTGAATCTTTGCATCTTCATCAAACAATCAAAAATTACAATTTGAAACGCAGCAAATTTACTATGCATGCTATTTACTTTTTTACATTGTACTCAAAATCTCTGTGTGTGTGTGTGTGTGTGTGTAGACGTTCCCTCCCGCCTACGCTGGTGTGTCCTGTCTCATGGAGAGCAGCAAAAATGTGCAGACATGGCTGTGGCATTCAAAAGCAAAAGTTTGATTCCTAACATTCAGTGTGTCTATGGCTCATCTGTGGAGGACTGTATGAAGAAAATACAAGTATGCCAATTAAGAGATATTTGAATACCAAACTCTCTTATTCATACCCGCTGACACCAAAACGATAACTATAAAAATATTGATTTTATATTGAACTATAAAAATTCAATGATTACTATACCATCATATACTGTATATCAAGCCCTTATACTCTATTTATAAACTATATATAGTTTCGCTCACTAAAATCTGCAATTCAAGTTCAGAGACTAAAAATTCAATTCATTTTCCCAATGGAGAAACAGATTTGTACAAACTGCCGAAAAAGTGAATTGAATTTGAATGAGACTCTTTTCCTCCAGAACAAGGAAGCTGATGCCATCACTCTTGACGGAGGTTACATCTACACAGCGGGGAAGAGTTTTGGTTTGATTCCTGCTGTCGGGGAGAGCTACACAGGTTAGAGCCAAACACTTTCGATTTACTTTGACTATTGGACCATATGCTTTTAATGTATGACATTACTTCAATATGATATAAAGTAGACATTGAAAATATGGGGGGGGGGAAACATAAAAAAAGAGAGCATAGCAAAAAAGTAAATAAAAACTAAACTATATATTTGATTATTCAATTAATAATTAATTGAAAATGTATGAAATTACTTGAATATAGTATAATGTGAACAGTTATATGTGCTCACTGGGTGACTGTTGTTTGTGTGGGAAAGATTTTCAACAGTGCCTGATGAAACATCAGCTGTTTTATTCATAAATGATGATTCATTTTCACAAGCCGCTGTGATTCTCTGTGCTAGGAGACACTGACGGAAGCATTTATTATGCTGTGGCTGTGCTGAGGAAGAGCAACAGAGACATCCAGAGATTCAGTGACCTCAAGAGCAAGCGCTCCTGTCACACAGGTTATGGAAGGACTGCAGGCTGGAACATTCCCATGGGTCTGCTAATAGAAAAAAGCATCATCAAACCGCAGACATGCCAAGTCGCCCAAGGTTGGACATGTACTGTAGTGCACACATTCCATGGGTTCCTAAAATCTAAAAAAAACAGTGAAAAGCTTTTAGCTTTTTACTCCAAGTTTTACTTGTAACTTTGTGTCAGTTATTACAAAGGTATTGAAACAAAAGTCATATTGTTCTGCTATATAAATAGCAAAATCAGTGCAATGAGGGTGTTTAATTCTGCTTTTAGCTGCTGGGGAGTTCTTTGAATCAGCCTGTGTACCTGGAGCCAATCAGAAAGGTTTTCCCAGTAACCTGTGTGAGCAGTGCATCGGAGACTCCAGTGGTCAGAGCAAGTGTGAAAAAGGCAAGGACCTATACGACGGTTACGATGGAGCCTTCAGGTAATCCACTACACTGCAAAAAATCTTTATCTGAAAGATTTGGTGCTAATTTGCATTTCACCAATTGAGTATTTGCATAAAAACTAAGTATTCATCTTGGTCTCTGTTTAAATTCTCAGGTGTCTTGTTGAAGGTCATGGGGATGTGGCCTTTGTCAAACATTCCACTGTATTCCAGAACACAGATGGTAAAAAGATCTCTGTTGATTTAGGCCTTTAAACTTCTTTATAGAGCTGTTCATTCATGATGTCAATTGGCCATGGATTCCCTCAGCATTCTACATCTTATTTTTATAGCCCAACATTTGTATACTTCACAAGTTTAAATATAACCAAAATATAAAATAAGACAGTAAAAAATAAAAAATAAAAATGGAAATAGTTGTAATAATAATGATAATAGTAATAATAATTACTAAATAGACTAAATGTTATAATTAGTGCTGTCAAATGATTAATCGAGTCCAAAATAAACGTTTTTGTTTACGAAATATATGTGTATGTGCTGTGTATATTTATTATGTATGTATAAATACACACACATCTATATTTAAGAAAATAGGTTACGTTTATATATTAAATATATTTTTATATGACACAATTACTTTAAATATAAATATATACATGTAAATATTTTCAATATATATATACTGTATGTGTGTGTCTTTATAAATACATAATAAATATACACTATACACACACATACATTATGTAAACAAAAACTTTTTTCGGATGCGATTAATTGCGATAAGTCGTTTGACAGCACTAGTGATAATTAACAGCTCATTTTAAAATCTCATAACATGATCTTTCAAAAATGTGAATGGTTGGAAGTGGTCTATAATTGATATTTCTGATTTTTAGAATAGCCGTTTTTGATTTATGAGGTACGTGATTAACAATACTTGTGGGAGAAAACTAAGAAGAAAAAAAGAGGAAAAAATTCCACAGAAACCCATGGCTCAAAAATACTCATTCTTTTATGGGTTGAGGACTAGAAACTGAACAGTAAATTCATGCATGCTACATGCAGCAAGCAGACCATTACATCATGTGCAAAAGCCTCTAGTAGTTCTCTCATGTCAGAACTGTTATTTCCAGGAAACAATACCGATTCTTGGGCGGTAAACCTGGAATCCCGTGATTTTCAGCTACTTTGTTCTCAGGAGTCTCGTGCTGAAGTCACTCAGTACACTAAGTGCAACTTGGCCCGTGTCCCTTCCCACGCGGTTATGATAAGACCCGATACCAACCACCATGTCATCTTTGGCCTCCTGGACAAAGCCCAGGTATGGATATCCAAATGTCATTTTTCAGGGTCATTTGAAGATGGAGTTGTCCTTGTCTGTATGACTTTTTGGTTTGCACCTTTCAGAACTTCTTTGGAGTTAATGCTGCCTCAGGCTTCAAGATGTTTGACTCCAAACCCTATGAGGGATCCGACCTGATTTTCAAGGATTCTACTATCACTTTAATTGGTGTAGGAGAGAGGAAGACCTATGAGGAATGGCTTGGCCAGAGCTACCTGGATGCAGTAACAGCCATGGAGTGTTCAGCTTCATCAACAGGTCTCTCTCTCTCTCTCTCTCTCTCTCTCAGCATGCATATATATATATATATATATCCCTGGATTCTTTTAATAAGTCTTTTCACTTTGTTTCTCTTACAGTGTTTTCCTCATCCTCACTTTTGCTGATGTCCATTGTGAGCTCCCTGGTGTCCCTGTTGGCTTTATAGTGGCTCTGCCAGCCACAGAAGTATTTTTCAACTCTGATCTTCATACTCATGTTGAAATTTCTAGTATTTAGGTGATTCAAGTTCAAATCAAATCGCTAAATCTAAAGCAACAATATGCTTAAGCAATAGCAGTGCCTTTTATCTGTGATTGTAATGGTACATAGTACACGGTACGTGCCTATGGTTGATAAGCTTTGAAAAGTGGGTCTAGGGGAATTTTTGGGGCCGTCTTAAATTAGGAACTGTAAAGAGTTGGTTAAAGTCTTCCTTTAAACTAAGTATAAACCAAAGCTAGTTTGTTGTTATGACAATTTGTATTATTTTTACTCTGAAATTCCTGAGGGCAATAGCCATATCAGTGCATATGCTTTGCCTGTTACATATTTATTGCACAATGTTTATTGCAGCTTTTAAAACCAACATTTTATTATGTTATGAACTATATGAAGGCACATGCCATATCAGGGAATATGTTGTGTCTATCATTTTCCCCTTTGATGATTTTTGTATCATGCAGTTGAATGCAGCATGCACTGGAGTTGTACTACTGAAAGGTTTTTTCCTCTCACATTCAAACTGATTCTTGCTTGCTTAAATCAACAACATACTGTACTAAGGCATTTCAAATCCAAAATATTTTTTGACCGATCTAATAAGTAGTCATTGAGATTAAATAAGCTTTTCACCTGTGATAATCTCAGCAATGCTTTCATATCAGGGGGAGGAGGAGTATTTCATTTCAATGCTTGTTCAGTCAGTCAAAACCCACAATTGTGCTCCAGTTGATGATTTACACATTGTTTAACACAGTATCACTTACTTGATCTTTTGCTTCATGTGTTTCTTTGAGAGATTTTTATTTTATTTGTTCAGATACCATATCAGTGTATATGTGCTGACACATGAATGTTCTACATTAATGTCTGCTTTGTCTTGCAATTTCTTAATGAAATGATTAGGATATAACTAATATTTAGTTGCCAGGCCAGTGCGTCTGCTCAAGTATTACAGTATATTGTCACTTATTTTAAATAAACAAGCATCTTAAGATGTGTGTTGTTGTTCATCACTGCAGCATATTGATTTAAACAATAATTATTTAGTATAATTTTTATATGTAATTTAACATTATATTCAAGTGCAGTATTGAGCTATTCAAATATATATATATATACACACACACACACACACACACACACACACACACACACACACATATATATATATATATATATATATATATATATATCGAATAGATTTGTTATTTATGTAATTATGTAAAATTGTCTTATTCTATTTAAATGACACATTTTTCTTCAATATACTTTTTTGTTTTTATAATATACTATTACTTTAATATATTACATACATACAAAAAAAACTAGTTTTAAAAACCCATATCTACATTATTATTTACTTTATTATAGATGAATGGAAATATCATGAAGTCTGGCTGCATATCAAGCTGTTGTTCACTTATAGCACCATCTGCTGATCATATTACCATACGGGATTCTACACGTGGACTTAATGGGTCATTATATGTACTGTACATCCATAAAGCTTAAAAAAACTGCAAAAGCAAACCAGGGAACGGTTGTAACATTAAGGTGAAAAACGTTTTGTATTTAATAACAGATGTTGTGAGCTGAAGGTGAAATTGATGTTTCTTATACTCCTATACAAGGGTCAGCAAATCATAAAAAGCTTTCTAAGATAATGCAAAATATTAGTAATATTTTAAAATTTCAACAAAAAAATTATACTATTTATGTGTCACGACGAAAACGTTCCTTTTTCGGGACTTTTATTTTAAAATATTGGAGGCCTTTTATTATACTTTTAGTTTACAATCGTTGACTTCACAACACTACAACCTCTTTCACGTTTACAGGTGTTTTGATCTCATATTTCGTATTCATGTCTCGTTTCAAACGAGGAGCACATGTGGACTCTAGAGCGGGATTTAGGCAGGAGAAAGAAGACTGTCCTGTCCCATATGGTTTACTGAAAGCTGCTAGAAAGAGCGGACAGCTCAATCTATCCGGGCGCGGTCTAACTGAAGGTAACAGTACGTTACTAGTGAAACACTAAACGTTACCCGACACCAAAAATTACCAAACGTAGTTTGTGTAAGCCTGCTCTAGAAGATATTACATTTGTCATTAATGGCGTGGGAAAATACATGAAATTTCAAGATTTTGTTCAGGTTTCTGTCCAAAAAGTTTGAATGAGATCTTATCGTGACTCACATAACAGTAACAACAACAACAGCAGCTGCGGCAACATTGTTCTATATTGAGGGAAGAAATGTTTACTGTGGTGAATTTCTGTAGGCTCCTGTAAGTGTGCTCTTGTATTTGGGTTCAGTTCCTCAGAGCGTGTGGAGGCTGAACACAGACACACCTCAGGAAGCTCAGCAGAGCTTGTCATTTGGAGCTGAAGATCGGTGGTGGGAACAGACAGATCTGACCAAACTTCTGCTGTCTTCCAACAAACTCCAGAGCCTCTCTGAAGACGTCAAGCTCCTCCCTGCCTTGGTTATCCTGGATGTAGGTTTTTGCACAACTCGTTTTGTTGGAGAATGTTTTTACAAACTAAACCCTGCACGTCAACACTTTTTATTCTATTCTTTAGCAAATAAATGTGAATGGCTGGGATAGCTACTTTGCTATGGTTAAATAAATGTAGCTACTTCTATAAACAACATATTACTATTACATTGTTATATTTCATTTTATTATATACAAGTTCTACAATATTCACATTTAATTTTTAAAAAACAGAACAAAACAAATGATATATGTAACTTGAAAAGAATTCCTTGTTTGTGGGTCTAAATTTTGTTTATAATGTAGCTGCTTTCTGACTTGCCTTTTTCCAGATCCATGACAATCAACTAAGCTCACTGCCAGATTCTATTGGAGATCTAGAGCAACTACAGAAGCTCATATTGAGGTAATGACGTGGGCAACACTATATATGAAGCAATATATCTACCTATTTTGAGTGTTAAACTTGTTTCATAATACCTGGCCCTCTCTGCAGTCAGAATAAACTGACAGAATTGCCTTCGGGTCTTTGGAGACTTACAAACCTGCGATGTCTTCATCTGCAACAGAATCTGATTGAACAGATTCCCCAGGATTTGGGGCAGCTGGTTAATTTGGATGACCTTGTAAGTGACTGAGATCTTGTCTTGACCAGCAACAAACTCGTAACTTTCCAACAACATTATAAAAGCCTTGCTCCTGAGATACTAGTTATATCTTTCATTTAACACGTATATACAGTAGCGTTCAAACCTTTGGGGTCAGTATGATTTTTTTATGTTTTTGAAAGAAGTGTGAAATTATCCACTGCTGTATGATCTTAGGATTTCAAGATGTTGCTGTGATTTCAAGAAGCTGGAATGGTGTACTTAAGTATTCCCAATATTTAGTTGTTTCCTGTTCTTCCCTCTTAAAGGACCTCTCCAACAATCATCTAATGGACGTTCCAGAAAGCCTGGCAAACCTGAAAAATCTTGTGAAATTGAATTTGTCCTGCAACAAGCTCAAAAGTCTCCCTCCTGCCATCAGTGAAATGAAAAGTATGTTTGACAGTAGCAAGTTTGTATATGAATCCTGTTTATCGATTAACCTTCTTCTGTCAACCCTCACAGACCTGAGGATGCTGGACTGTTCCCGGAATCAGCTGGAGAGCATTCCCCCTGTCCTGGCTCAGATGGAGTCCCTCGAGCAGCTTTACTTAAGACACAACAAGTTAAAATTCCTTCCCAAACTGCCCAGCTGTAAAACACTCAAGGTAAACCACGACCACTGATGTGATAGAATAAGTTGATTGTCTTAAGAAGGCTAACAAGAGGCTGTTTTATATATTTTAAGGAACTCCACTGTGGGAACAACCAGATTGAAATGCTGGAGGCAGACCTTTTGAAGCACTTGAGTGCTCTGAGTTACTTGGAGCTCCGAGATAACAAGGTGAAGAGCCTTCCTGAAGAAATAACCCTACTGCAAGGCCTGGAGCGCCTGGATCTTACCAACAATGACATCAGCAGGTGCTGGGAATAGGTTATTGCATGTATACTGTTAAATATAGTGCTGTGTTTTGTGGCAACTATATGACATTCTACATTCTGAACCTAAAAAAAGAAGGTATTTTGAATATTTTTTTAAAAACAAATTGGTTCCATAATACTCATATAAATTCCATAGTCGTTCATCAACCAGAAACAGTGCAGCAAAATTAAAACAGTTTGTTTACCAGCATTCTTCAAAATATCTTCTGTTGTGTTCTGCAGAAGAAAAAAGAAAAGAAAATCATAAGCCTCTCTTTTTTTCGTGAACCAGTCTGCCGTGTGGACTTGGCACATTACCCAAGCTGAAGTCTTTGGCTTTGGAGGGCAATCCACTGAGAGCAATCCGCAGAGATCTCCTGACTGTGAGTCTTCAACACATCACAACTGTCTTCATTTTCTAACACTTTAAAAATTCTGAAATGGATCAGAAAGTCTTCGATAACTATATGTTCTATGCAGAAAGGCACTGGGGAGCTCCTGAAGTATCTCAGAAGTCGAGTTCAAGGTATGGCTATATAATCATGTAAAGATTTAGTATGGTTTTTCAGGCACATTTATTATTAAAAGGTTCTCTTTTGTCTTGTTTGAAATGCAGAGCAACCAGATGGGGGCTCGAAAGAAGAGCCAAAAACAGCAATGACCCTCCCAAGCCAAGCTAAAATCAATGTGCATGCCATCAAAACTCTCAAAACTCTAGACTACAGGTAACAATACATCTCCCAAAGTGACTTAGCAGGATTTTGTGTATTTAACAGTAAAAACCTGCCATTTTAATTAGTGAGAAGCATGAGGCATCCATCCCAGACGAGGTGTTTGATGCAGTTGATGATAGTCCTGTGGCCCACGTAAACTTCAGCAAAAATCAGCTGATGGCAGTTCCACCCAGGTGATGCATATGCATATGGCATATGGCCATTCCAACTAATCAGAAGCGTTTCAAAGATTTACGGAACACTTACTGCTTGCTCTCTCATTTCCTGCAGAATCTTGGAGTTAAAGGACACCCTAGCAGACATTAATCTGGGCTTTAACAAGCTAACAAGCATTCCGGTGGACTTTTCCATGTTGAAACAACTGGTACATTTAGATCTCAGGTAAACCTTAACTTCTTTTATGTCCTTCTAAGGCTCCAATTTAAAGATCTTATTATGCTAATTCGGTGGTTCACACATACTCTCAAAATGAGAGTGCTATTTTTAAGATGGCACAGAGGGTAAAAAAACTATAGTAATTGTATAGAGTAGATGGGGAGGGGGGTAATACCTGGATTTTTTCAGATATTTTGTGCTCTGATAAATGTCACTTCAAAGCAAATTATGACTTAATGAATTTGATTTAAATAAATAAGAGCTCTGAGATCACTTAGGTGTGACACATTACCATAATTTACCATAACAAAGTGCACTGAACTTATGGCTTTTTTCAATTTTATTTTTAGAAACAATCTATTGATCTCACTGCCAATGGAGCTGGAAGGCTTAACCAAGCTGCGGAGTGTTATTTTGTCTTTTAATAGGTACGTTCTACCTTTCTCACCCTCACCCCGCCATGAATGAATGCAAGAATGAAAAAAAGTGTGACTTATAGTCCGGAAAAGATGGTACTGTATATTAAATCAGTTTGAAAAAATATAAATAGTATCACTGTTTTGGTGTTCTTTCGTGGTCTGAATAGTTATTCACATTTCTCTTTAGGTTCAAGTCATTCCCAGAAGTGCTGTATCGCATCTCATCCCTTGAGACCATTTTAATCAGTAACAATCAAGTTGGAGGCATCGATCCAGTCCAAATGAAGACCTTAAATAATCTATCTACTCTGGATCTGTCCAACAATGATATAATGCAAGTGCCTCCAGAACTTGGCAACTGTACCAGTCTGAGGTGAGCGTAATTTCCCTTCTGATTTTAGAAAACTGTGGACTTTAGTATCTAGACTCTATATTTGACCTTTTTTTTTTTGTATGAAAATGAGGCAATCGTACAGGCTACTCAACCGAAAATCTGGACAAAAACTCTGATTATTATTACAAAGGTCTTGAGCCTGTTAGTTAAGTATGATCTTATAATTTATCCTATATCTGTAGGGCTCTAATGCTTGATGGGAATCCTTTCCGTAATCCAAGAGCTGCCATCCTCAGTAAAGGAACAGATGCTGTCCTGGAGTATCTCCGAAGTCGTATTCCAACATAAACTTCACGTTTAATGTAACGTTAACCATCATTGATAAACGATCAATTCTTGTGCCATAACACTGACAGTATAAAAAAACAAGAAGACACAATAATAAATCATCTTCTGCCACTTGTTTTAATTAATCTTACCATTAAAAATGGCATTGTAAACAAACCTTCAGCATGCGTTGTGATGAATTTAAGACTTTGTCAACCGAATGAACCAAAAAAAATGTTGTTTGTGTTGAAGATTTGCATTTTATAATAGATTTTCAGTGAATGTTTCTATTTTCCATTATGAAAGCACTAGTAATAAATAATGAAAATAAAGCCCTTTTTATCATCTATAAAGGACCACAGAATGACCATTAATAACAATAGTGACATTTTTATTATTTGTACAATAAAGATACATTATTCAAAACACCTCTTAGATACTGAAAAAAATCTGTACTCCAAAGCCGAAAATGGCTCCAATATTCGCTGAACAGCATTGGACTTGCTTCTTTTTATACAGGTTTGTATTTTGAATTTTTTTTTTAACTAAAATTTATTTTAAATATGTACATATATCATCTGCAAAATGCATTCGAGACACAGAATATATGTCATCAATTACATATTTGCGGTAATACAGAAAAAAATTGGAAGGAGTAAACTTGCATGTGCAAATAAATGATATGATAAATTGTCACTAATTCTTTTGAACTAAATCGAATAATTTCTTCTAGATATAATTACTTTTTGCACAAAAATGAAACGGCATTCAAGTTCAGTAAGTCTTAATACTGCAGAAAGCTTTAAGTACATTCACAATCTATTGGAATAAATTATTTAAATGTCTCCATTCATAGTTATTTACATCAATACTGCAATTAGACTGAATAGTACAATATTATATTTTATATTCAGCAGGTCTTTAAACACATACAAAAATGACCATTTGTATATTCATATACATATATGTTTATGACACAAATTCACAATTACTTTAGAAAGAATTGTACATATTTGTTTCTAGTGTTTCGTTCCCTCACAATCTAACGCTCTGTCCATACATTGGCTTTGTTCTTTATAAAATTTAACAATTTGAGCATAGCTAATTATATCAATATATTAGAAACCATTATTTGAAAACATTTAGTAAAAATAATCATTATCAAATATTCTTTCACAATAGTATTTGAACAATTAATTGCATCCTCCGTAATAATCTTTATTTAATAATCAACAATATTCCTCTGAAGCTGAATGCAGTGGATGTTGTGTTGGGGTCTTTCAGAGTGCATTTCCACTCAAAACTCCTTCGAAATGCTACATTTTTAGCAACATTTGAAACGTGCCCAGGTTTTTTTAAGGGATTTTATGGCACTGTTTGTCACGATGACAGATTAAAAAAAAAAAAAAAAAAAAAAAGAAGGCCAAAAAGAGATGTAAAACAAAGGTTATGTAAAAATGCTTTGTTCAAAACACATTGACCCCTAATAAGCATCCTAATAAAACAAGTTTAAGAGTGAAAGCATGCTCAGTAAAGCCTTACATGTGTACACTGTATCTAGTCAGTTATATTATGACAGGAATTCCCTTTATTCCATTAAAACAAATATTTAAAAACCTTAAAGCAGCAGAACAACAACAAAGCAATTGGAATTAAGATTTTTTTTTTTTTGCCCTTTTTTCCTCCGTTAAACTGTAGTATGTGATATGAAAGTGCATTTGTATATGGAAAACTGTGTTGCCAATAAACTGCCACATGTGTATGAATTTTCCTGGCAGCCAACAAAGGTATGTGAGAATAAAAAAAATAAAAAACATGGAAATTTGTTTTCACATTACTTGCAAATGAACAAAACCCACCCTGATCTGGGCTAGGACAAATCCATGAATACCAATAGAGGGTGCTGCAGGAAAACCACACAGATGGAAGAAATATTGCTTAGGGTTTCATTTCTGTCATTTGATTTGTGCAAATACAGAAAATTAGGGTTTATCAAGATTAAAAGGGGACTTTTTCGATTTCCCTAAATTGTTGTTTTCATGAGAAGGATGTCTTTTCTTAGTTGTTACAAAAACTCATCGATGTGTTAGAAAATCATCATCAATGTGTCTTTCATTCACATTCTACGCTCTTATCACATTTGAGTTGTAGATGTATATATTTACACAAGGCATTTACAAAGTTGAGGCAGTGTTATGGTGGGTAAATGTCCTTAAAAGCAGATGTGCTTTCATGCTCCAAGATTAAACCGAAAAGCTGCTAAGAAAAATAGGTACAAAATAATACGCCATATAAATAAGCAGGAAAAAATGCACCCACTTACAGCCACAGGCTGAGATAAAGAAGATTATCAGCAACATCAACAAAAGATTTTAACCAATGTATGTTCATGTAGGATGTGTGAGCCATATGTTAAGTTATTATATATGTCCTCTAGTGTACATTTGGCACTGGAATTTGCCATTGGTCCAGCAATTGGCAAAATTGTTCCTAGATAAAAAGATGATGTACAAGTTCCTGTGTTCCATCTGGGTGAGAAGTCTATAAAAATATTTATGTTGTGCTCTCCCTTAAGATTACCAAGTCCACAGTTTTCGGAAAATTCTTCAGAAGAGACACTGCAGTTTCATGCTCCATGTGTAAGAAACTATGTCCGTTGGCCTGCAATGCAAGAATGAAGCACAAGGTAAACAAAATGAACTGAGAGAGGGGAGGGAGGGAGGGTAGCAGGAACGGGCACAGCAGTACAGTAGGGCTGGGAGCAGGCCTAGCTCATAGAGGATAAAGAGATATACACTGTGAGGGAGAGAAAAGAGAGAGATGCACACGGGAGATCATGCTGTAAAAGGAGAGAAGGTGGAAAGAAGCTGGTCTTTAACTCTGGATCTGTGGAAAGAGAAGGAGCTGCTTTCTGCAGGCCATTCTAGTGCCGTACACTGACAGCAACAAACAAAACCAGAGACAACCCAATAACTTCCCATGTTGTTTAGGCTTGTATGTGCTTTCATTTATTTATTTTTTTGTTGGAAATGTTCTACAAGAAAATATATATATATATATATTATAAATTTGTATATACTCTATTTATACAAACAGGTGCATCTAAAAAAATGGAATATTATGGAAAAGTTCTTTATTTTTTCTAATTTAATTCAAAAACGCAAATTATATTCTTCTTATATTCTAGATTCATTGCACACAAACTGAAATATTTCAAGAGTTTTTTGTTTTAATTCTTATGTTACGACTTAAAGCTTAGTTTGATTAATTTTGAGTATAAATACTGGGTACCTCTTCAGCTAGTTTAGAACATGCAACCACAATTACGGGAAAGTCTAATGACTTGACAGTTGTCCAGAAGACAATCATCAACACCCTCCACAAGGAGGGTAAGCCACAGAAGGTCATTGCAGAAATGGCTGGCTGTTCACAGAGTGCTGTATCAAAATATATTCATAGAAAGTTGACTGGAAGGAAAAAGTCTGGTAGGAAAGGGTGCACAAGCAACAGGGATGACCACAGCCTTGGGAAGATTGTCAGGAAAAGATGATTCAAGAACATGGGAGGATTTCAAGAGT
Organism: Carassius gibelio; assembly: GCF_023724105.1. Classification (NCBI taxonomy): domain Eukaryota; kingdom Metazoa; phylum Chordata; class Actinopteri; order Cypriniformes; family Cyprinidae; genus Carassius; species Carassius gibelio. The sequence continues at coordinate 13,566,596 of NC_068401.1, read as the reverse complement.
CACCACACTCAGACATCTTCAGGAAAAAGGCTACAGCTTTCACATTCCAAGAACCAAGCCACTCTTGAACCAGAAAAAAAGGTCAGAACCATTTCACCTGGGGTAAGGAGAAAAAGAACTGGACTGTTGCTCAGTGGTACAAAGTCCTCTTTTCAGATGAAAGTAAATTTAGCATTTCATTTGTAAATCAAGTTCTGGAGTCTGGAGGAAGACTGGAGAGGCACAGAATCCAAGCTGTTTGAAGTTCAGTGTGAAGTTTCTGAAGTCAGTGATGATTTGGGTGCCGTGACATCTACTTGTGTTGCTCCATTGTGTTTTATCAAATCCAAAGTCAATGCAGCCATCTACCAGGAGATTTTGGAGCACTTTATGCTTCCATCTGTTAACAAGCTTTATGGAGATCCTGATTTCCTTTTCCAGCAGGACTTTAGCACCTGTCCACACAGTGCCAAAACCACTACCAAGTGGTTTGCTGACCATGGTATTACTGTGCTTGATTAGCCAGCCAACTCACCTGACCCGAACCTCACAGAGAATCTATGGGGTATTGTGAAGAGGATGAGAAGTAACATCTGACAAACAATACAGAGGAGCTGAAGGCCGCTATCAAAGCAACCTGGGCTTCAATAACGCCTCAGTAGTGCCACAGGCTGATTGCCTCCATGCCATGCAGCACTGAAGCGGTAATTCGTGCAAAAGGAGCCCCATCCAAGTACTGAGTGCATAATTAAACCTGCTTTGGAGATCTTGAACATTTCTGTTTTGTAAATCTTTTTTGATTGATCTTTGAGAAAATATATATAAAAAAATTTGAGATATTGAATTTTTTATTTTCCTAAGCTGTAAATCATAACCATCAGAATTAAAATAAAAAACTTGTGAAATATTTCAGTTTGTGTGCAATGAATCTAGAATATAAGAAAGTTAGCTTTTTTTTAATTAAATGACAAAAAAATAAGAACTTTTCCAGGATATTCTAATTTTCTGAGATGCACCTGTACTACAATTAAAAAGGTTTACTAGAATTTAGTAAGATTTATTTAATTAATTCAATAAGGAACCATTAAACTGATCACAGGAAAGACATTTATGGTGTTTTAAATGCTATTCTTTTGAATGTTCTATTAATCAGAGAAAAATGTATCCCGGTTTCCATAAAACTTCTAAACAACATAAATGTTTTTAACACTGATAATAATAAGAAACAGGTAACACTTTACAATATGTTAAATGCATTATCTAGATAAAATGAACTAACAATGGGCAATATATTTACATGTTATCATTATAAATTAATAAAATGTAATTCATTGTTTATGTTAGTTCACAGTGCATTAATGTTACCCAATATAAATTTTTTTATTTAAACATGTATCAGTAAATGTTGACATTAACATTAACATTGATTAATATTAATAAAGTATTTAAGTATTGTTTAACTAATGTTAATGAATGAAAACTTACTGTAAATTGTTAATAATAATAATAATAATATAAAGTTTATATTTTTAATAATAATCATAATATTTAATTAGTCATTTTTTGGAGGTGAAGGTTTATATTTCACTACACTAAAAAGACCAGATTCAATCTGCATCGCAAAGTTAAATGTTAATTGAGTGGTGTGGTCTGTTTGACTGATTTACATTCATTTTGTAATATATGATTAATCAAATTCATCAATTGATATCTTATAATGTCAAATATATTGCAGGTCATTTAACTGACTTACAAAACAAAATGTTATAACAATCTTTGTTTTTTTTTAATCAGAACAATAACGCATTTCAAAGTTGGTCAAACATAACAACAGAGGTCCATGCTCACTTGTTTGAGACACAAACATACACACACACTGGACATTTAATGCCACATGCAAAGCCCTCCACTGGCAGTGTGGCGGAAGATGCATTGTCACAGCTTGTGGGACAATGTGATGGAGAACAGTGTTACCTTCAGAATTTTGTCCCCTGGTTGAAGAACGTTGGCGGCAGGTCCATCAGGCTGTACCCTAGTAACAAAGATACCCTATAAGTCAAAAGTGATATGAGGTTAGGAACCACATGGTGACTATGGTTTAGAATCTTTGCCTTTTGATCTGGATTTAGATTTTCTTTTGTATCTCTCTCTTTTTCTAATAAATTCAAAAGGCAATCTATTAAATAATTACCTTCATAAATGTATTACCTTTTACAAGTAAATGCAAATGTTAAACTGAAAAACAAATGTAACAAATGTTTTTATTTTATTTTAGAGTTTTGTCAGTGACACTGTTTATGTGCTGGAATCAAGGCAGAGATTATAAAGCATAAAGATTTAAATTACATGTGGGACCCATCAGTATGTGTCATGTCAACACATATCAAGTCTTATTATTGGCGCCACATGTTGAGAGTCCACCAAACCTTACGTAATTTCTTCGGGGCTCACAGGGATTCAGCTTGTTAGAAGAACCCCAAAGCAACAATAATGAATACAAGCAGTCTTTATGCTATGCTGAAAAACGTATGGTTAAAACAGAACGACACTTTTTCATGGAAATCTAAACACAGTATGATATTAATACAGATTCCTAACATACAGCTTCATGTGAAATGGAAATATGTTTTTTTTTTCATGCGCTTCAGCAACATCTGACTCACAAAACACTTTTGTTTTAACTATTGCCAAATGTTGCCAAGACATGAAGAGGTTAAAAGGTAATGCAGTCAGCTGGTGCGCAAGGTTGTGCATTGCAGTAGCGCATGTTTCCATGGTAACTCTACTGAGAGACACACTTTACTAACTGAAGAGAGATGGCTTTGATTTTTGTTCTATATAAAGCACCATTTTAATGTGATTTCTGAGAATGAAATGCTAAAATTAGCATAATACATTATACTCTGTCCTTTAAAACTGAGAGTGAAATGGTCTTACCATGTCCGAGGGCTTGAAGGGGTTCCCCTGTCCACTGATTCCCCCTGAGATGCTGAAACCAAGGCCAGGGTTCTTCTCGATCCTTACACAGAGCTGTCAACAACATAAAACAGAATATCAGATTTAAGGCTACATTTATCTGAATACATTTGAAAATGCCTCTCTTTATCTGCTTTTTTGGCTTTTCATCCACATTAAGATGTTGTTTTTGTAGACACTACAGCTTTTTGAAACACTCTTCCCAAGTGGGTACATTTGAAAAGGCCATCTTCATGTTGAAGTGTCGACTGTGAAAATGGAGGTATTCCTGGATTGCATCCAGGTGCCACTGATGACAGCATGGGCATAAATAGGCAGCAGGTGCAACACGTACCAGGTTTTCGTTGAGGAGACGAGCTGGTAACCTGGCTGCCCAGTGGTGGTACAGCAGCCATAATGATAGGATTTGACATTTCTGTTCCCTCCTTCGGGGAACGAGGGTTACATACGTAATTGAGATGTTCCCTTACAGTCTGTCACTACAAGTCATGTCGTGAGGCTATACTGTGGACTTTGCACATATGGGATCCACTTAGGTCTCTGCATATTGAACCCTCCACTCTACAGTACAGACACTCTGGAGCAGTATTAGCAAGCCAACACTAAACTGGGCCCTCTCAGTTCCAATACCCATTTGAGGTGAAAACACAGGTGGATACCGGCTCAACACAAAGATTATATAACCGAGAGAACGTGTTGGGGGTCGCCCAGCCTACAGCTCTATAAATATCTGTCAGTGAGGCACCACGAGTCAGCGCCCAGGAGGATGCAACACTTCTAGTTGAATGAGCTCGCAACCTGAGTGGGCAGGGCACACCCAGTGCTTAATAAGCCAAGGTGATGGCATCCATTATCCAGTGGGACATCCTCTGCTTAGAGACGGCATTCCCCTAACGGACAAAGAGCTGAACTGAGGTCCTGAAGCTTTGTGTCTGGTCCACGTACAATCTCAAAGTGCAGACGGGACAGAGCAATGTATGCAGGTCCCCTAAACTCTTAATGGAGGCCAATGCAACCAGGAGCAGAGTTTTCATTGAAAGAAACTTGTGCAGTTGGGGACCCGTCCAAACCCTCGGCACTGCATGCCTTGTCGTAGGTCGCCCCCAATTTCAGTGGCTTCTGGGCTAATGGCAGCTTCTGCAGCAGTTATACTGCTTGGGTTGCTTCATATGAGACGTCTTCAGAACTGGCTTCATGGCAGAGTCGTGATGTGGGTGTGGCAACGCGGCACTCACTGGGTCCTAGTTGCACCCGTGTAGCGGAATAAGCTATTTCTAAGCTATACTCACACTGTCATCAGCGGCAGCTGGATGTAATCATCTCATGCCAATGTGTATTGGCTAATTTAATTTACACTTGAAGTAGATTGATCTATGGAAGTGAGATCCCAATTCATCGGTCAAGATGTGACTCGTAGTGACCGACTGAAAGGGAACTAACACTAGCTTCACTAATCTTTTTGTATTCTATTTGTTTTCTTTTTTAATTATTATAGGCCTACAATTAACAAAAGCAAAACAGGCCTCTAACACTAGGTTGCTCTATTATTTTTCTATTATATTTGTTTTCTTTTTAGTTATTATGTAATAAAAAAAACTTGCTACGTGTACTGCATTAAGCTAACCGAGTCTTGTTATAGCACTTGCAAATCATTTCTCTTTTGTTGATTTTGATTACTTCTATTGTCCTCATTTGTGAGTTGGATAAAAGCACCTTTTAAATGACTAAATGTTAATGTAATGTCTTAGCCAAGCACATAGGTACCAACTGAATAAAAATGAAAACCTAGTTATTGTGACTTTTTACAGTTTATATCTTGTTGCTAATTATGACTAATTCTGTCCAATTACTTTTTTTTTTCTAATTTAGTGGCATAAGACGGCTTCCTCAGGTGCTAGATATGGGTATCATGTCACAAAATATATTTTTTAATATGACTGAATTTGTATGTAACATGATCATCATTTAATAAAAACCATTGTAAGTTACTAATTCCAATGTCTTCATTTGCACGTTTATTCAAACAGCACATAAATTAGAGGTAAATGTACCAATTAAGCTCACCAAAATCTACATTGAGACAATTTTAGTGCACAAGATATTGAAGAAGTTATGTTAAAATAAAATATTAATATCATTCAAACAAAAATATTTAATTTTATTTTAAATGACAAAATGAATGTAAATCAGTCAAACAGACCACACCACTCATTTCAATTAAGATGTACATAATTAAATGCAAAAAGTCTGGCTTAATAGGTACATGTTTGTACCCTTTAAGCACACCCTGCTCCCATTAAGCTCACAAGTTTTATTTAAAAAATCTTGTTTATTTTAAACAAACTTTTTAAACAATAATTGAAAAAAGTTTTATTTGAAAGTACAAAGTCAACCACAAAAAACAGAACACTAAAATCAAACAACAAAGGCATTCATTTTGTTCAATTATATATTCATAGTGAAGTGTCATTTAAGTACATTGCAACATCTAGACTAGTCCACGTTCAGCTAAATAACATATCTTCAAAAATCAAATAAGACAAACCAATAAAACATTTTAATTCATGGAACACAGAAACTACCCTTATGATTAAGCCTCTTATTAAATGTATTTAATAAGACTTATCTACTTATCTATAGTCTTATAAGGCTACACAAGGAATACACTACACAATTGTTTTTTGTGTAGTGTAAGTACATTTTATTTATAGAGCACATTAAACATAGCAAAGCTATCCAAAGTGCTGAACAATGTAAAATAAAATTAAAAGAGAAAAGGAAACACAGAAATGAAGCAAACAAGACATATAGTACAATAAAACAACAATGAAGTGAAATTCAAATGCTAAGGAGAAAAGATAAGTTTTCAACCTCTATTTATAAATGGTAATGGAAGGTGCAAGGCAGCAGTCTAGAGGCAATTGGTTCCACAGACGTGGGGCAGTGACTGAAGAGGCTCTGTCACCCTTAGTTTTCAAACGGGAACGAGGGACAGATAAAAGAGCCCTGTCAGCGGATCTTAAAAGTCTTGTAGATGGCAAAGGGATAATAAGATCTTCAAGATAAGATGGAGCTTGATTGTTAAGAGCTTTAAAAACAAACAACAGAATCTGAAACTGAACTCTAAAATGGACCGGAAGCCAGTGAAGAGAAGCTAAAATTGGAGTGACATGGTCATATTTCTTTGCCCCAGTCAGCAGCCTTGCAGCTGCATTTTGTACCAACTGAAGGCATGAAAGCGATGACTGAGGAAGACAGTGTATTACAGTGAATTATAGTAATCTAAACGAGAAGTAATAAAAGCATGAATAACCTTCTCCAAAATCCTGAAAAGACAAAAATGATTTAAGTTTGGAGATGACCCGTAATTGATAAAAACTGTTCCTAATGACAGATTTAATTTGGTTGGAGTCTATGATAATTCCCAGGTTTCTAACCTTTGAGGAAATGGAGGGGAAATGATTGCCCAGCTTTTTAATAATATCCTTTCTTAATTTTGGGGGACCAAAAACTATTTCTGTTTTGTTCTCATTGAGTTGGAGAAAGTTATTTGATAACCATTTTTTTATATATATATCTGAGATACATTCCAGCAATGGTTAAATAGAATCACCAGTTTTTAGCGGGAGGTACAACTGTGTATCATCAGCAATGAAAATAAACTGTATTCCAGCCTCCTGGACAAATATGACAGGTTTCTGTTGGCTCCTTCTCTGAATGGACGGGCATAAACTATAATTATGTCTAGATTTTGTTATCTTAAAGCTGTGAAAGTTAAAAGTTTAAGTTATAAAGTTATAAGTTATAAATAGCCATTTTATAAAGATTTAGTTAAGTGACAGCCATCGGTTTATATTTAAAGTATGTTTATGAAGTATTTACATAGATATTCAATGTGGAAGAGCTTAAAGGGAACATACTGAGTTTAATTGGAGAAGCAATTTTTTTATGTAATGTTTATTAAATTGACAATATTTTGCTAAATAAATTATCTAGGTCATGTATTAAGATCATACATATTTTATTATGTACAACTGTTATTAACAATATCTAAAAAAGTATTCTTTTTCTTATTGATGTCGCACTGAAGCTATGTTGTTTTCATAGTAGTGCACCCTTTAAGCAGTATAAAACCACAGAGCAGCAATAAACTGTAAATGTATAATATTATGGCCTTAGAAGTACAAGCTAGTAATGCCTGTGAAATAATATATTAGTCTAGCACAGGTCTCCCTACATCCCCAGAATATTATTATATACAATTATTTACAATAAGGGAACAGATCCAAACATTATCAAAGAACATGACTGAATTCAGTCTAGCACGCTCAAAAACTCCAGTTATAATCAATAAAGCTGCCTACAATGTCAAATGAATCTTTTACTTAAATCGTACTTAAATATATTTCCATTTTGTTGTGTATGATGAGAGAATTCGTGAGAGTTTAGAATTCAGTCAGCGCGCGTGCGCTCAACACAACTCTACATTTCAGCGATGACTCATCTGAGCGCCTCTGATTGGCCATTGCATTCATAAGCTCAACAGAATCATGTGTGATTTGTTAATGCAGAACGCTGTAAAAACGCATAATTTGATGCATCATTAGCAGATCTAAATTTAAATTAAATTTGACACTTTTCATTCCATTTCCACTTTATTTGTGATATCCTTAATAGATTTAGTTCAATTGTACAGGAGCATATTTGCTGGCATTTTTGCCCCAAGCACCCATTAATTTAAGATCTGTGGCCATACGTGTCAGATATAGCAAAAGTAACTAAGACAGGGCGGCTCTTTGCAAAGAGTCAGTTGGTCTTCTTTCTTGCATCCATTTGCAACTGTCCTTTTCTTGCCATTTTATTTGAATGTATTCTGAGAGATGACCTGTACCTGCTCTGGAAAGCCATCCATACTCTTCTGGCCTTTAGTCTGGATGAAGCAGCGGGCGCTCTGAGGCCGGGGGCTGGTGGTAGTGATGGGCATGGGCAGAGGTGACTGGTACTGCTGGATGGACACCTTGTTGATGGCCCCCTCATACTGCTGGTCACGGGCCGTCCGGTGGGGATGGTTGGCTGAGGTTATCATCATAGTCTGTTGTTGATGGGGATTGTGAACACCAGGCTATGGACACACATTAGGCAAACCTTTAATGATGTAGACTTCATACAGACGGCAAGCTCCTTCATATCATTACAAGCACAAAGACATTTATTAGTCACACAGGACCTCATGACATTTTGATTTCCCTATTAGATGTATTAATTTAATTAGACTTTTCTTCATAACACTAAATGTGTCAGCAGAAGCAAAATGTTCCATAATATTGAGAGAGAACCTTAAGACATTCACCGATTGACTGAGGTTGCTAAGGAGACCGAGTGAGAACATGCATTGTGAAATGAATCACGACAGCAGGTAGTAATTAACCCTGGCATTTGAAAAAATTAACATGGCAATCACGATATAACAGCGACGTCTATCTCACAGAGAACAGGTTAAGCCAGAGGAAACTAAAGAGTAGAACATGACAGGGTTTAATACTTAGAGACATGTGGGCGTCTCTCTAAAAAACACATTGTGGAAATAATAAAACTATAGTGAGATCCAGACTAATGCTATGAATCATATATAATATATAACTTTGTTTTTTAGTTGCTGAAAGAAGCTGTATTTATGTAACCAAAAATACAGTAAAAAGTAATATTTAGAAATACAATTTTACTGTAGATTACCACATAAAATAAGTTTTTCTTAGGTAATTATTATTTTTTTTTACTAGAACAATTTAACACATGAAATACATCAAACTTACACTTCAGTGATAATTTTTGAGTAAATCAAAGAATAAATTATGAATCGATTCACTCAAATAAAAATTATGATGTTGTTTTTAGGAAACTTAATGACCAAGTAAAAACATATTAAAATGTTTTGTGTTTTAATATTTACAGTTATCATGAATATGTTCAATTTACTGCCCAGCCTTAGTACATCCTGTATCCAAAACACAGAATTGAAAAATTACTCTTATCATAACCGATACCTTTTTGATGATATTCATGTTCTCTGGTGGCACGTCTCTTCGTCCCAGTGAATACGGGGCCCACTGGCTACTTGGGGAAACCACTTCTTGTCCATTATCTAAAATATTGCTCTGTTGTGAAGGTGTCTGAAAGGATATAGTGCTGTCAGCAAGCAGAATTCAAGACGGTGCTCTAGAATGACACCGCTTTTACAAAATGTAAAGGCATTTTTGCATGGTAAAATTCCAAATATTGTGAGTCGGTTCTAGGCCTGTTGCACAAATCTAGAATGGTAACATTAAACAGCTAAATATTTATTAGTTATTTTATATAAATAATATAAAAAATTATATAAATAATATATATATATATATATATATATATATATATATATATATATATATATATACACACACACACATTTCTTTCAGTCTTGTAAATGCATTTAAATGAAAAATATTTTTCACAACTATCTCTTAAACTTATTAACACCATAGAATATAAAAAAATAAAAAACTCTGGACAATCCCTGAGTTTGTTCAACTAACTTCATGCAACAAGCACAGCCCACTGTAATTGACACTTGCAATTCAGACACTTTAAAATGCTGAAATAACACTTAACTACAAAGTATATCTGCATTTATGTCTAGTTAAAACAATCTTCCAATATGTGATCTATATATGATAACAATTTATTCTACACAAAATCTGTTTAAATATTTTTTGCAGTTAATTGCTTCAAAGAAATATTGAGCTTATTTGAAGTAAAAAAAAACACTTAAAAACTATAACTAACCAATTTAACTTAAGTAATTGAAACTAGCTTACAAAAAGGGATGTTTGCATTAAAATAAATTACAAATACTCCTGGTGCAGTGCTAATTCAGCACTTGGTAGGACTTGATTTTGTGTAGTTCACTATCCTCTACTCTCTTACAGTATTCACCAAACACCTGTTGGTGAATAAGTAAATAGAGGTTGGTGAACTGTGCACACAGATATAAAGAAAAATATTTAGTGAATTCACCACTAATTGTTTAAATATGAGTGATTCAGTTTGATATTTGGTGTAATTTTAAAAGGATCAAGAAGGCCTTTCATAAACGTATCTCTACTGTCGGTCACAGATTGCTTTGTTCTGTGAATTAAAGACAGAGGAAGACTGTAGTGCATAGACCAAACACAAAGACTGAGCACATGCAACAGAAAACACCTATATATGTTTAACATCACAGTGAGAGACAGTGTCTAGCCTGGAACTCAGAACAGCTGAAGTGTTAGATTAGTGTTAAACTATGGAATGTGTTCGATGGTCTGCCTTATAAAAAGACTATTGTAGTGTACAAAAAAAGTGCCAAAAATGATTATATTACCACTGTTTTAGAAGTTAAAGCAGAAGCCGCTCAAAAGAGAGAGATCTAAAAAGAAAGCCTTCATAGGAGATATGTTCATTTTACTTCTCCATGCTGAAACTGGGGCTGAAGTTGCTTCATACTCACATTCGGTAGAGGTAGCCACTGAGTTGTTTGGTTTTCATGCTTTGTGTTATTGTAAAAGTTTATTGTCATGCTTCTGCTGACATGCGGTGCAGCATAGCCTCCAGAGTACAGCATGCCGAAGTTTACTGTGTTGTGCTTAAGGACAGCGCTCTGATTGGAGGGAAACAACCACATGACATGAGTGAATGGGTGTGCCACACAGAAAGGTCAAAAGGCTGTGGCTGGGGATACACTGGACTGCACATTGCTGCAACAGAGTGAGTAAGCTTGACAAACAGAACAACAACAGAACGTAATTACTGCCTATGTGACACATTAGTGATACACAGCGGTTACGTTTACAGTATATTAATAGCAGCAGTGTAGGACTGAACAATTACGTGAACAATGATGTATGCTGTAGTACTGTAATCCACTTACACAGAAACAAAGGTATGTAACTGGGTGAATCTCAGGAAAGAAATGTCAGGGTCAAATTCCACCCCAATTAAAAAGAAAAAAGAGAAATTATATTTTGCCCAAAAAAATTTATGCAACTTGATTTCACATTACTTTAAAAGTGAGAGCAATTTATTAAATGTGAAACAATACCATAACTATAATGTAAAATAAGTTTTAATTTAAAATAAAAAATTGTATTTAAAATAAAAATGTTTTTTACTCTCAAATATAATGTTTTTATAATTTTATGAAAACAATGCCAATATATATATAGAGATCCTAAGAAAAAACTTCATTTTTTTAGGCAGAATATAATTGTATTTTATTTTCTTTGGATTTTGGTCTGAAATATGTCCCAGACATTTCTTGATAGTTCACATGAGATTCACCCCTATGTTCATGTGTCTAAAAAGCCTTCATTTAAGTTGTGTGTACTCCAAACATATTGTATAAAACATTGGTTATTGAGATCTCAACAATTATATAAGACTAAATAAAGACAGAATAAATTATTTATTTCTTTAAAATACTGAGAGGTTATATAAAATCCAAGCTAACAAAGAATAAAAAGCAAAGCATGCTTACTCACCCGGTCTAGCCTCTTTGATTCAATGTGTCTAAGCAGCTGCTGTCTCCAATCTACTGGCATTTTGGAGGTCGGGTCCTCTTGTTTTTGAGGGACAGATCTCATCTTCATGTCAGCTTCAGGGCTCTTCTCAGTGCATGTACTAAGATTGTAATCTGAAGGCAATTTCTCCAGCAGTGCAGCCATGGTGGGTCGGGCAGACACTGGCCTTGCCTGAGATGCCCCATATGTCTCTGTGCTGTAGCTCCGTGCAGACAGGGGGCGACGTTGTGTCAGACTCTTGGTGGGGTAACCCATGATGGGCTTTTTGGGTTCTTGATAAGACGAGTAATCTTCGTCATACCTACCATTCCTCTTGTGGAACTGGGTGTCAGAGATTGTAGCCAAGTTGTTCTGTTGTTCCAGCATGCTCTGTTGAGACCTGTTGTAGTGCTCTGCCAGCTGCATTTCTTGGTTCTCAGCTACTCTGCGGAACAGCGCCATCTCGGTCGAACTTACCAGAGAGTCAGCGCGCCTCAGGAAGCCTGGTCTGGAGCGCTGGGGCTGGACCGAGAGCTGTGGATTGATGGCATCATCGGTGACTGCAGTCTGAGCAAATGAAAACATCTGTTCCATTGGAGGATAGCCTCGGTAGCCTCTTGGGCTCACGAGTTCCTTTGCCAATGTCTTCCCAGGTTGGTTTACATATTCAGGGGCATTGGGGAATGGCGGAGGAACTCTCCTCTCCGCTTTCATAACATCCATGGCTCTTTGTGGGTTGAAGCTTTGGTCAAAATGGTAAACTTTCTTTGGGATGGCAGGTTTCTGTTGCTGAGAGCCTTTCAAACCAAAGCCATCCAGATCATCGTCCAGCATTGGAGCAGATTGGCTCCTGGACATGCTCTGTTCTAGAGGTACAGGGAGGTCCGCTCGATCAACACTTCCCTGGTTTTCTATGCTAGAACTGTAGCTGTCCAAGGGTATGCTGTAAACCCTGTACGACCCCATATCGATTTCATCTATGCTCTGAGATTTCTTAAATTTCGCTTTTACCTCCTTCATCATTGGCGAAAGTCTTTCAGAACTCTTGCTAAGAACCATAGTGCCTAATTTGTTCGGTTCTTTTACACCCTGGACATGCGCAGAAATGTTGGGATGACCTCGTCCCATCCCTGAGTCCGTAGAGTCCAGAAACCCCCAGGCTCTATTTGAGGGAAAGGTGCCGGATAGTTCCCCCATCTCCTGTTCGAAGTCTTTACGATCAGGATTGGGGCTGTTGGCTGGAGTAATTTCCAACTTGGAAGGAAAAGCTGTCCTGTCCTCGAAGGGACTGGGAGTCCTCGTCCAGTTCTGCCAGGGGTTAGAGGAAGGAGGCACTTCAGTTTCAGGAGTGGTGCGAACAGTGTGGAAAGTGAGTTGTGACTGATCAAGCTCTAGAGGAACTCCCACAATGCGCTCTTGTCTCATGAGAGGCCGCCGGCCATGTGCCATTGAGGCACTCCGGGGCTTTGAGCCTAGCATGGGGTTTCCAGCGCTGCTGTTTGGAGTGTCAAGAGGCGTCTCCTCTGCAACGAAACCTGTGTTATCGTAGTGGGGGGCATCGTTCCAGCTGTCGAAGGTGTCGCTCAGTGGCCGCCTCTCACCTCGTTGCTGCAGCGTGCTGGAAGGAGGTGTTTCCCTCTGGCTCAGAAGGGGCTTACTTTCAATAGGCTTTGGAAAAGACTGAGCCAGCCTGTTGGAAGTATTCAGACAAAATACATTGGAGATTTTAACAGTGCACAAAGAATAGAACTGTGTAAACAAGAATATGGCCACGGTATGATATGACAAGCAAATTCGATATAATATATTTCAAATATAGATATCAATTGATAAAACTTAATCCAATGACTTGATTACACCTCTTCTATGATTTGTTTATATATACATATTCAAATCAATTGGAAGCCCCGTAGACCCTCAAGTCAAGGTCAATAAGCCTCTTATAATATTATATATATATATATATATATATATATATATATATATATATATATATATATATATATATAAATATAAATTACTTTTAAAGTAAAGCACTCCAATATTTGTAAAAGTCAAATTCCTTGTTTATTCCTTCTTGGGACCAAATCTGCAACATCTGAGTACAGCCCAAATTTAATCGGTTATCACTACCCCAACAGAACCTCATTGCTCTGTGTATTTTTGCTTTATTTTAGCATTTCACTTGTTGTCTTCATTTAATGTTGGAGATGAAATATTGAAAATTACATTTAACTGAGCCTACAACTCTTTTAATATAGTCTAATTTGTGTAAATTGAAAAATTCAAGAAAAATATTGCTGTGGTTGACTGCCATCCTCATAAATTAGATTTTCAGTGTTCATAAAATGTTGCATAGGTAATACTTCTGCAAGGATTTCAAAACAGAAATCTCTCCAAGAGCTCTTCTGAAGAACAGGCAGTGGAATGAGTGATCATTTCAAGTTTTTCAGCAGTACTAATATTATAAAACATATATTGTAATTAACAGCTGCACTTTATTCAAGATGGCAGCAAGAGAAATAATGTTGTACGTGACTTTGAGCGAAATAAAAATTGTGATGTGCGTAATAACACAGAAAAACACCCTCAGACCCCAGAAGGTTAAACGAAAAAAACGCCCAGATAAGGTTCACTTAGAACCGTCATCAATTTTCTTGTTGATTAACTATAATGAAATTTAAAACGAAAACTTTCAATCCCATAAAAAGGCAAATAAGAGACACCCCTTCAAAGGCACAGATTTGCAACCTACTCTATAACACTGAACACCAAATTAAATGCAGTTCTGCGTTTCATGAATATTGCTAGTTAATGAAGACAATATGCTATTCCAGTGACGCAATAAGCCCCAAGAAGCTGTGGTTTACAGCGAATTTATAACAGCTACGGGGCGTTGTTAGGCACGATGCAAAGCTAACCTCCTTACCTATTATAAATTCATTGTAAACCACGGTTTAACAGGGCTTATTGCGTTTATAAAACAGTTATTCCATGTATGTAGTAAGGTTTCATAGAATAAAATAGAGCAACATGTTTAATGTTATGAATAAAAAGAGTATTCTTCCACCAAACAATGAGAATTAAACAAAGGTGTATGTTTGTATAGTAATTTACAACAGCTTCGAACACCAATCAGAATCAAGGACAGGAACTATCCATTTTTATAATGTCAGTTTTGGGCCACCCAAAAGTCAGTGAGCTGGATATTTAAACTGTTTGATCAACTGTCATGTCATATGACAGTGCACAGATGGTCTGTTAGTTCATATAAATGAATAGTGGCAGTGATTAAATTCTTGCCAACCTGTTGGTCCAGTGAGTCTGTGGTGGCCCCTCTTTCCCAGATGTTTGCAGATTACTGACATTTCCAGGTGGGTTGGAGGAGCCAGATGATCCCTGGGAGGGTGAGTAGTCTGAATAAGTGGCAGATGATCCGCTGTTGTTCAAACAATGCATTTTGTCTGGCTCAGACTCATCGGTGGACTCTGAATGCATTAAAAAAATATAATAGGTATAAAGGTATAGAAGGTAAAATAGTTTATATGCATGGAAAATTACTGTATTTTTGTCTAAAATAAACCCCAGTTATTATGCTTCACACAACAACATTGATTTCCAGTGTTCTCCAGTGCATTCACACAATGCATTTTGGGATTTTTTTTTATTATTATTATTTTTTTTTTATAAAAGAACTTTATTAATAAACATCAAAAAAGAATGGGGAAAAATTGTGAGTTTAATGTTGTGATGAAACGGAAGAAGCTGCAAGTCATTTTATTCTGTATTGTGACACATCTGAGTGAAGAAGAAATGAGGGCCAAGGACTTGATTGTATCTATTAGTTGTTGATTAGATGAATGTGTGCTTGCAGCCAATTGTAATGAGTTTTAGCAGAAGTCTGAATACGTCACCAAAGAGACCATTTCACTGGAAGATCAAGTTATGATATTAAATAAAAAGAAAAATTAGGTCAAAGAATGAATTGCTCACAATACGATCAACAACATTCGTTTAAAAAATAGATTTCATGCTGACTTTAACTTATACAGGCTTCTGTGTCTTACCAACCTTTTTTTTCCTTGCCCAGTAACACAACTTTTGGTTTGTACATTGCTGGCTCTACCAAAGTTGGCCGCATGTCAGAAATTCGGATATCATTAGGGGAGCCTCCCATGGAGTCCTGGAAACACAAGTGTCAAATTCGCAGTGAACTAATAATATAAAGGAATGAAAAACACAAGGGGAGTGGGGTGTGGTTTCCCTGCAATCAAATTACAAACGATCGAACAACACAAATTGTTTATATTAAAACTTATACTAAACGACATGTATAATCCAAATTAACGTCACAATGACAATAAATGTAAATCAACATCCAATTATATTGGAAACTGTTGCTGTACTAACTGCAAACATTTTGGCTATATGAAAATATGTTTGCCTAATTGCATATTGTATAAGAGATTCCAGTTCTTTTTTTTTTTTAAAGATCAGTAAACTAAAACATGAAATACCTCAGCAAAAACACATTAATGTAGCTAGTATTTAGGTTCTGTAAAGCTTTTACAGTATAGTGAAATGAGTCATTCATTTGAATATGCTTAAACAATTCCTTTCTTATATCACAGTGAAAGTTTCATGATTCTAAAATGCAAACACTGGCCCAAAATGACCTCAAAGTTAAACAAAGTTGAAGTAACAGAGTGTGATCTCACAGCTCAACATCAAGTAGAGATTCATCATTAGTAATATCTAGACTGTTATGATTCACAGGCCTTGTCCTGGCTTGTCTGGTCAAATCCCCCAGGAGCAAATCAGTTGCTGCCAGCTCTTTCACAGCTGTCTATAGCAAAACTCACACCTCTCAGACCTGACTGTACATCAGCAGGCTGGCTCACACAACCGGCAGCAGAGCAAGAGGGAAGTCACATATCAGAAGACTCTCTCAGAACAGCCGCCTCCGCCCTTCTCTGCCTTTCATCTGGTCTTTTTTTCTGCATTGCTCCCTCACAACATGTCAAAAGAAATGTGACTGTTTAATTTGATACGGCAGGCTAATGGTTTCACACTTGTATTAAATGAATTGTGAACAAAATTCTGCATGGGGACAATTTAATGCATGTTGTGCAGTGTTCTAATAATAACAAATATTTTGGGGAGCCCAATATTTGGAATAAAAGCACTCTAATACACTAACATTCCATATTTGAATTCAGTAAAACAATTTCAGAAAATATACATTATGCTGACCAAAATAGCCAGATAAATTTATTTTATAAAATATTTTTTTAATTAAATTTTAATATGTATTTTAAGTAATTTTGTTACATATTATTTTAGATCTTGTATAAAAGTAAATGTGTAATGTTGATAAATATTTAAATAAACATTTTAAAATAAATGCTGTTGTTTTTCATCAAAGAATCCTGAAGAAAAAAAAAATTGTGAAACAGTGAAAATAAAAGAAAAAATGTTTTTGAGAACCAAATCAGCATATTAAAATGATTTCTAAAGAACCACGTGAAAACGAAGACTGAAGTAATGGCTGCTGGAAATGTAGCTTTGTCATCACAAGAAAAATATTTCATTTTATATTAGTTTTTTAAATAGTTTTTAATATTTCAAAATATTACTGCCTTACAGTATTTTAGATTTTTTAAAAAGGCAGCCTTAGCATATTTGATTTTATAATACTGTTATAATACTTCTTATTTATTGTTTAATATTTATGAATATATTTGAAGTTAGAATGTTTCCTTTAAATGTCATAGAGTCAGCAAATCTCTTGCTGTAATAAGAAATTCACATGACACTTCAAGGCTGCGGGACAGTCTCCCCTTACCCTGAGTTGAGATATCTTGGGGACTATGACGATAACTTTGGGGTCTTGGTTCTGTCTAGCCCCCCTGTAATTTGAACACTGGCTTCATTACTTCATTATGGGAAACAAACAAATGCAAGTATTTAACAAATGTTTCACCCACAATGGGGGTGTCTGAAAAAATGAACTGAATTTGCTTTGAAGGCAGTTGAAATGAGCCACCCCATATGTTCAGCTGATTTTCTGCTGTCTTGTCTCTCAGCCACTTACTATGAGGCAGAAACAGGAAGAGGAAGTAACGGCCAGGCTCGTATTCTCTGGCTGTTGCGGCTTGGGAACGACGCGATGTAAAGAAATCTAAGCAAAACAAACATACATACATATATACAAACAAACAAACAAAAATGGATTCTCATGGTCTAGAAAGAAAGGAATGTGTAAGATACGTGAGGTTTATGGCACTGGTACTCCCAAGGTCCAGATAACCCTGATAATATTACGAATATTTGTAGCTCCACAGTTTGGTCGGGGGGTCTCTGAGACCATGGGGGGGAACAGTGTGAGGCCAAGCTGCGATGGAAACAATACACCATGCGCTTGTATGCTATTCTAAACAAAGAGCTACTGCAAGCGTAGAAAAGCCTTGCATCAATGAATGAATTATGGATGTAGCTGTGTTTGCGTAATCATTGAGATTTATTATAGTTTACTCAAATCATCTTAGCATTCCTAAATTCAATTAATATTTCCATATAGGAACCTTTAATGGATCCTCTTGACATTTCACGCTGACCTTTATTTTCTGTTTACTAAAAGATTTCCAGCTATATTCTGAGCAGTGCTACAGGATATAAAACTGAAGTAAAACACTGCGGGTCTAGATTTCTAGTAAATAAATGATTGTAGGATATTTTAAAAGTGAGTTAGTAAAAAAAAAAAAAAAAAAAATGAAGCATACTACAAGGTTACGGTGACATTCAATACTAATTGCACCAGCTCTCTCTAATATTCATAGGCAAAGTTAATGACGTGGTCGTTTTTCTGTGTCCTAAACAACACTGCAGCTCTGGCGGTTGAGGAGGGGGGTTGCTGGCTGTGAGAGATGAAACATTTGAACTGATCTTTGTGTATTTTATCTCCACAGGTTCAGCTAACCTTTAACAAACACTCTCAGCAGCACTACTCAACACTCTGTATACACGCAGCCGAACTGACTCAGACACCGGGGATGCAAATACCAGGCCTTCAAAAACCAAAGAAACTACTGCCTGAAGTTTTAATATTATTGACATTGGATCCCTTATGTTTTGAGCTTAAAACAAGCTGCAACCCTGATATAATACGGAGTATAACTATTTTAAAAGAGAGACAATTAGAAGGGAAAACTTTAAATTATTAAAAGAGAAAAGTCATACTTCTGAGCTCTCGGTCAGATCCTCTTTGTCTTTGCGTTTTGGGATGTCAATGGCTGAGTTGAGGATGACACCTTGTTCGGACATTGGTAGTTTCGAAAAGTCTTTGACCTCTCGTTCTGTCACCTACAAAGAACACACACTAATCTACAAGTGTCTCATGATTCAATGACAAAATAAAATCTGAGATTTTAGCAGAGGTGTTTGTTACACATCAGAGAAGACAATGTTGGCATCCGTTAATTTTAATTGTTGGAGAAAACTGGTCAATTGTAAGCTTTTTTTTCAATATTTTCATCTTCCAGATTTAAAATCCACATCGTGTTGACGTCAGAATTTGTGGTGAAGGACTACAGTACATCGTTAACATATCGGTGTCTCATATTTATTCATGAGACTGCGTGTTCTTATCCTATCCATGCTTTGCTTAATTGTTCCCGACAGCATGTGTTGATTTGCTATGACAGATGCTTCAGACTGTGAGACCACATACCCAGAGAAATGTTCATGGATCAAAGGAGAGTGTTTGTTTTTGCTTTGTAATAAGAGTTCCGCACAAACGCGATTCATTCACTTACATTAGTAAGTGTAACCGTTTTTACAACTCCTTGACGCAACCCATCAAAAAGGCTTATATAAACACAGCAGAATAAGCCTTTAAAGTTATCAGAGGTGCAACAGCGTTTCACCTTCAAATAACCTTCATATACAATATAAAGTATGTTTTGATGCAGATTTTAAAAGATGTCTCAACACCGCAGTCTGCACCATGCCCACTTTTTTAGCATTTTTAAAAACTGTGAAACTAACCAGTGCTAAAATAGGAGGGTTTCATGACCCTTTAATATTCTATTATTATAATATAATAAATATAACGTTATTATATATATATATATATATATATATATATATATATATATACCACAACAGATTACTAATTATCATTAAATCCATGTATTATTATTATCCTCATTATTATATGTGTTAATTAATGCATTAAAACTGTAATGTATATAGACATTGATCTATGAGCCCAAGTAGGCACTGTGACAAAATAAGATGAAGAAGCATTACCTCCTTAGGAGCAATGGGCCACTTGGGCTCATACTTGTCTTGGCTGTGGAGCTCCATATTGGTCCCAGAAGAACATTTTTCAGTGTTGAGGGGGTGAGTGGTTTTACCCACCAGGTTCTGCACTGACTTCACCATATTCTTTAGGTCTTCTGGGTAAGGGGTTGGATAGCGCTTCAGATTAATCTCAACCTGCAGATGGAGGGAAGAGGATTTAGCCCATATGGCAAAGATATGACCTTTTCTAATGCTTATAGGTTTTCTTTTTTTTTCCCTAAATCCCAGCTAACCATATACAGCAGTGGCCCTGGTTACATCTGATATTAACATCTGTGATCAGATCACCAGAGATGGATGTTAATACCAGGTAAATACAAGGCCAAAATGGTTCACATTTTCAATTCTTAAAGGGACCTTCACTTTTCCTGAGTTGTCCTCTTCTTCTTTCTTGTCCTCAAACTCAAATGCCACTGTCATCCTCTGCTGTCTCTGTTCCTCCCAAAGAGTGGGATTAAAGCTGTCACTGTCAGACTGGTAATCTGCAGCAGGGAAACACACATCCATCCAGAAATTTAAATCCAGTTAAATGTAAAATCAAAGGAAAGAGACACGGTTGATTTATTCTTACCCTCATCGTGCCGGGGCTGCTGAGGAAACATGTAGTTGGTAAGAACTCTCTGTTTGGTCTCAGGGTGAGCCTCTGTTTGAAGGGGGATAAGGGCCTTGGACTGAATAACAAAAATAATTGTTGTAAATACATGTAGCAAATCAAATGTATTAAATTGCAGTATGTATTTTGACCACTTTTAACCACATTTCACACATAATATATACAGTGGGTCCCTTTAAAGTATTTGAATACATAAAAAAAAAAACATTACAAAGGTGTGAACGTGACAGAATTGCATCATAAAAATAACTCCAAGTGACATTTGGTTACAGTTATTGTAAAGAAATAGTTCAATCTAGATTTAAAAGTACATTAAGTACTTTATTTGTCCAAACCCTAACTGCTGCAACTCTACATAGTAGAAACTATAGTAATTTTAATGGTAAAACTGATATTGTCACGTTCATGAACTTTCTGTTTCCTTTTTTGGTCTTCCTGTTCTTGTTTTTGTTAAGTGATTGATTCTTCCCACCTGTTTCCAGTTCCCTCATCACCTCCTGATTGTTTAACTACCCGTCCTGTTGAGTTCTCCCTCGTCCGTGATTGTTTGTGTGCTAGCATGTTTGTATGGTTCCCAGTAGATGTAACTTGATCTAAGTGTTAATGCTAAATGTAATCTAGTCTATTGTCTTTGTCCTCCTTCTTCATCAGTAAACTCCTTTTTTGTTCCATATCCTCATCTCGCCCTTTGTTTGACGATTAGCACTACCTTAGTTTATAACAGAATCACGGACCTTTCAGTGTAGTTAATTTAGCGGCGTTTTTCCTTGCATTTATTTATTTATTTTTTTCTCTTCTCCCGGAATGTTCATCCCAGCAGTCCGTCTCCTATGCCTGGAGCAACTTGACCGTTCGCTGGAGGACCACACCCGGGACTTTTTAGATCTGGCGTGCCTTACTCACTTCCCCGAGTAAGGCACGCCTACCAGCAAACGGTCCCCGAGAGGATTTCGCCGCTTTTGTGGAGTGGGTGCTGGAGAAAAACGGATCTTCATGGACCGTCTGCACCGCCGAAGAGGATATCTCCAGCCCCACTCCCGACCCAGAGACCAGCCAGCCACCATCACGCCGCACGGAGCCAGACCCCACCGCAGCCGCAGAGCCCGAGCCCGAGCCATCCACTGACAGGGAACAGGATCTCGAGAGCACTCGTGGAGATTGAGGGCATGGAGGAAAGCCCTGCCCACACTCCTGCGACTGAGGGTGAGCTGTATGCTATCTCGGGAAGAAACATGGAGCAATTTACGGATCTAATGGACTGGTCTTTGGAGGTAATCCCTAATTTTCCTGTTTCCCCGCTGGTTCCGTCCAGCCCTGATCCCCCTGATACCCTCTCAGTCTCCAGTCGTTTCCTCTGCTCCATTTCCGCTGGTTCCATCCAGCTATGAATTTTCTGTTTCTCCGATGGTTCCGCCCAGCCCTGAGTTTTCTGTTTCTCCGCAGGTTCCACCCAGCCCTGAATTTTCTGTTTCTCCGCTGGTTCCGCCCAGCCCTGAATTTTCTGTTTCTCCGCTGGTTCCGCCCAGCCCTGAATCTTCTGTGTCTCCGCTGGTTCCGCCCATATCTGAATCTTCTGTGTCTCCACTGGTTCCGCCCAGCTCTGAATCTTCTGTGTCTCCACTGGTTCCGCCCAGCTCTGAATCTTCTGTGTCTCTTGTGTTCCCTCCCGGCCTCCCTCTCCCACCTCCTCCAGGACCTGCTGGTCCCTCTGCTCCACTTCCGCTGGTTCCGTCCAGCCCTGATCCTCCTGTCCTTCCTCCCATCCTTCATCTCTCTCCTCCTCCTAGACCAGCCAGTTCCTCGTCATCCCTGCTGGTGCCAGTCAGTCCCGCAGCTCACCCTCAGTCCGCGCCATCGGGGCGCGATGGTTCGCTGCTGGACTGCCAGTCTCCAGCTCCGCCTTGGCGCGTTAAGGCCCTGTCTCCGCCTCCAGCCTCCGAGCCCTGGACTCCTCCTCGGTCCTTCGACCCAGCGGCTCCGCCTTGGCTCTTAGCTCCCTCGTCTCCACCGTGGCCTGGCATCCCACCTGCTCCACCGGGCTCCCTCGTCTCTCCGGCTCCACCTTGGTCAGTCGTCGACCATCCGCCGCCTCGGGACTCCACTCCTCTGGTTCCACCTCGTCACTCCATCCCTCCGGCTCTGTCAGGCTCCTCCTTCCCTCCGGTTCCACCTCCATCCTCGGTCGCTCCGGCTCCACAGCGGTCTGCCAGAACCCCGCCTCCGCCTTGGTCGCCTGAGCCTTCTTCTCCACCTAGGCCCTCCGGACCCTCGACGTCACCCTGGCTCTGCGGCTGTGCTGCTCCATCTTGGGCTCCTCACCCACCGGTGCAGTCTCCGCCTGTCGGCCCCCTGGTGTCGTCGACCCCTCCTTCACCATGGCTCCTCCCGCGGTCGACTCCACCATGGATCTCCGTCCTGGCTGGTCTCTGGTGGACCATCTGGCTCCTCCTGCTCCGGGCTCCTCCCTGGCTCCTCCCTCCATCCACTCTGCCCTGGTCCCTACCTCCATGCTTTTGTTAAGTGATTTATTCTTCCCACCTGTTTCCAGTTCCCTCATCACCTCCTGATTGTTTAAATACCAGTCCTGTTGAGTTCTCCCTCGTCCGTGATGTTTATATGCTTGCATGTTTGTATGGTTCCCAGTAGATGTAACTTGATCTTTTGTTATGCACAAAACTAATAATGCATTCAGAAATAGTGTATTGTGCTTTTTTCATTTAAAAGTAGGCCTACTGCTATATGAACAAAAGTTTAATAGCATTTGGTTTGCAAACACTTTAAACAAATAAGGTGCTTTTAACAGCAGTGTTTTAGATAGTAGCAGTTAAAATATTTATTTTAGCCTAAAATACCCATGTAATTAAATAAAATATAAAACATGCTATTTGTCACTGCAAGGGCATTAACGTTTTTATAGAAAATATTTTATAGTTTGTTACATTATACATTGTAACATTATAATAGGCACCTTCCTATTAGAGACCTGGATGATTGCAGGACCCATCGCAGCAGAGTGCGGCGGAAGACAACTGTGGATGGAAGGGTAGAGACTCATAGAGACTCATGTGTGGGATGCAGGAGAATAATTAGGATGAGCTCACACTATGCAATCTTAACCGTGCTGGAGCGCGTTTGACCTCCAAAGCCTGGTTCATTTGACTAGTGTGATCATTCCATTTAGCAGTCACTAGCTCAGTTGAAAGAGGTGGACAAGAGCGTGGCTCAGTTATATATATCCATGTAATTAAATAAAATATAAAACAAGCTATTTGTCACTGAAAGGTCATTAACGTTTTTATAGAAAATATTTATAGTTTGTTATATATATATATATATATATATATATATTAGGGGTGTAACGATACGCGTATTCGTATTGAATCGTTCGGTACAAGGCTTTTGGTTCGGTACGCGGTACG
Organism: Carassius gibelio; assembly: GCF_023724105.1. NCBI lineage: Eukaryota > Metazoa > Chordata > Actinopteri > Cypriniformes > Cyprinidae > Carassius > Carassius gibelio. Next base: position 13,542,672 of record NC_068401.1, on the reverse strand, counting down.
CATTATTTATACCAAACGGTTCGTTGGACTAATTAATTATATTTGAAAAAAAAAGAGAAAAATAATGATATGCGTTCAACAAGGTAGCCCAATAACCCAAACGACGTAACAGGCAACGCCCCTGACACTCCCGAAGAAGAAAAAAACACCAACTTATAGTTATATGTTTATGTTAGGCTACTCAGTCAGGCGTTCGCTCACTCAGTACGCACTGAAGGCTCGTTGCAAAATAGACAATGCGTTTAACAGACCAGAAATAGAAGATCCTCCAATAACCAACAGGTCTGGTGTTTGTGTGCACTTTGGACTCCCTGTAAGCTATAAAGGTGATGGCAAGAGAGTGGTGGATAAAAAAAACAACAGTATGTCGCATCTACATGACAATAGTGTACACCAGCGAAAAAAAAAAAAAAAAAAAAAAACACCAGCGGGAATACTTGAAACATGTCAACTCATTTACGCCGACATCACTTTAGTGTGTCAGTATCTGGGAAAAGACAAAAAAAAGGAGAAACATACAGGCAACAAACTATCCCGGCAGCATTTAGACACCGGTACACCATTATAGTTTACAGGGAATCCAAAGTGCACCCAAACACCAGACCTGTTGGTTATTTGAGGATCTTCTATTTCTGGTCTGTTAAATGCATTAGACATTTTGCAACGTGAATGGCCTTAGGGGCCATTCACATATCGCGCCTAAAAATGCGTGGAAAACGCTAGTCGCGCCGCTTTCTCCTCCTTTCCAAAGCGCTCGGGCAGAAGCGCTCATTAGGCGTCTGCCTTTGCTAAGCAACAATGACGTGCTCTCTCCATGAGACGCGGAAATTTCAGCAAAGGATAAATGGATTTGCAGCTCTAAAAATCGCTTGCAGTAGCTCTGCTACTACATTTATTTCAAAATTGCAATCCATATACAACTATGATCAGCTGTTCCTTCATCTCGGCTGAGCTTTCAACGTTGTTACGGGAAAGGATGAAGCTGATTGGTTAGTTCTTGTCACATGACCCGCGGTGCGCTTGCGGCATTCTGAAAAGTTTAGATGTTTTTACATTTTGCTGTATCTAAAACGTACCGAACCGAACCGAACCGCTATTCCACATTCTGCCCAATGTCCTTCAAGCAAATGTGCCAACTGAATGCTATGAAAACATACAGTGCTTAACAATTTATTAGACCACCTGTCACAAGACCAAAGACAAATATTTTAGGAATGTAATTTTTGGACAAATAGCAAACTGAAACAACTAAATAGTATTTATTCACATAATAACAAAAATGGCCTCCTTGGCCTTTGATGACAGCTTGCATGCTTGCTGGCATTGTTGCTGATTGGCAACAATGGAAAATGGGGAAAACTGCTGATCTCACAGTTGTCCAGAACACAATCATTGACACCCTTCACAAGGAGGGTAAGCAACATACATTCATTGCCAAAGCAGCTGGCTGTTCACAGAGTGCTGTATCCAAGCATGTTAACAGAAAGTTGAGTGGAAGGAAAAAATGTGGAAGAAAAAAGATGCAAAACCAACCAAGAAAACGGCAGCCTTATGTGGATTGTCAAGCAAAATCAATTCAAGAATTTGAGTGAACTTCACAAGGAATGGACTGAGGCTGGGGTCAAGGCAAATAGACATGTCAAAAAAATTTGGCTACAGTTGTCGTATTCCTCTTGTTAAGCCACTCCTGAACCACAGCCAGTGTCAGAGGTGTCTTTCCTGGGCTAAGAAGAAGAAGAACTGGGCTGTTTCCCAGTGGTCCAAAGTCCTTATATCAGATGATAATAACAAGTTTTGTATTTCATTTGGAAACCAAGGTCCTAGAGTCTTGAGGAAGGGTGAAGAAGTTCATAGCCCAAATTGCTTGAAGTCCAGTGTTAAGTTTCCAATGTCTGTGATGATTTGGGGTACAATGTTATCTGCTGGTGTTGGTCCATTGTGTTTTTTGAAAACCAAAGTCACTGCACACATTTACCAATACATTTTGGAGTAATTCATGCTTCGTTCTGCTGATCAGCTTTTTGAAGATGCTGATTTCATTTTCCAGCAGGATCTGGCACCTGCCCAGACAGCCAAAAGCACCAAAAGTTGGTTAAATTACCATGGTGTTGGTGTGCTTGACTGGACAGAAAACTCACCAGACTTGAACCCCATAGAGAATCTTTGGGGTATTGTCAAGAGGAAAATGAGAAGAAAGGGACTAAAAAAATGGAGATGAGCTGAAGGCCTGTGTCAAAGAAACCTGGGCTTCCATACCACCTCAGCAGTGCCACATTTTTTTTTTTTCTTTTATTGGTCTCATGAAGTATTCTAATTTTTTAGTGAATAGATAGTGAATTGGTGGGTTTTTGTTAAATGTGAGCCAAAAGCATCACAATTAAAATTTATTGAGATGCACCTGTATAGTTTAAATCTTTAGATAAAAAATTAAAACACTAAAGATAATAAAGATGAATAAAATCACAATAATGTTCTGCAGGAACATGTGTCACATGCACTTTGATCACAGTCTGGCTCCTCTTACTGTCAATTCTTTATCCTGCAAAAGCGTCTGATATTTATATTCAGACAATTACACGCTGCTGCCCCTTCACAGTTCCTACTCTCATAAATTACTCACACTGCATGTTGACTTTTAAATCTAAATCTAAATGTTAAACAACAGATATTTCAGCACAATTAATGTTTCTGAGCTAAATATTGTCTCACTCACCACTCCGTGTTCCATCTGTTTCACACGCGCGCCCGCTGCCCTTTCAGTAAAAATTAAAAACTTAATGAAGACTGTCAGGGCAGGCCTTTATGCCGAGGATATTTGTAGATGCATTTTGTCCATAGAAATGCGGTTTTCAGTGATGTAATTTGATGCGACCGGCTGCAGTTGTATGTGCACTGTGGGCAGACCCGACTAATCGATAATGAGAATCGTTGTCGATGATTTTCGATAATATTCATTATCCATAATAATCAATTTTATCGATTAGTTGTTGTAGCCCTAATACTGATCAGTGAGTGTGAGTGCTAACTGCGCCGCAGTGGCGATCTTCTGATACGTGCTGCATGATTGCGTGAATATTTCTAAGCGGCAAAAGCAATAGATCTGTAAAGCAATATATTGTGAATAATAATATAATAAACTACAACGTTAACAAAACTTTAATTTGCGATACAATTATTGTTGCGTTAATTAATTCATCAATTAATGCTAATAATAATATTTAATAGTTTTATAGTTAATAAAACTATAAAAACTAACTTAATATATTTTCATCTGGAAATTTAAGTTAAATATTTAAGAATTTAAGTGATGCTATTTTTTTACAGTAAATTTATGGCAACTACAGCTGCAAATTGTATTTTTTATTTATTTATTTATTTGTAAATTTCACAGGTTTTTTTATTCCTTGTATTAACTGTTCATGGAATGTGGTTAAAACTTTGTACACAATTTGAAAAGGAGTTCCAAATAACAACCTGATTGTCAGATAACCAGAGTGCAGCAAGATCCTTCAATTTAGTGAAAGTGAAGGGAAGATTCTTTAACCTAAAACAGAACATAAAGAATTAGTTCATCAGTATTCAAAAAAGGCAAAACATAGATAAGGAGACTGTTGGCGAGAGTTACTGTGTGTAGTTCAAATGTTATGAAGACCTGTGGTGATTCTATTCACTTCAGAAACCCCATTAACTCAGGTCGTCTAATGGCTATGCCACGTTTAGTCTTAGTTAAGTTTAATTACTCTACTTCCAGATAATCACAGTCAGAGCATCAAAACTGTCCGCACAGCTCATAAAGAGCATTCTTAATCACCCTGTAGGAAGGTCAGGCACTTTTCTGATGTTATGCCCCATTACTGTGCCATTATGTAAAATAATCAACACCATCCTCACTGCTTTACATGAACTAATCAAGACTGTTCATCATATCTAGAAGAGATTTGAAGAGGCGCTTTCTTTAAGCAAATAATATCTTTTATTCATTAAAATTGTTTTATTATGTGTTGGTGTGAAAGTTGACAAATGCGTGCACAGGGTGTAAAATGAAAAAAGGAACATCAGGTGTTACCTATTGTCACTTAGATTGAGAACACGTAGCTTTGTCATCTGTCCAATTTCATCAGGCAGAAACTCTATTTTATTGGAGCGCAAGGACATGACCGTAACATTCCTGCAGTTTCCAATCTGCAACATAGAACAGGATATGATAGCTCTGGTGAAGTGCAATTCTGTCAGCTTTTTTTGTTAAATTTCAGCATTTTTCTCTCAGGTAAAATGACTGCAAGTTTAATATAGCTTTGAATGTTGCACAGCAAACACTATTTTTACACTGTACTTTGTTTCCCAGCATAGATACGTTAAATTGATCAAAAGTGAGTAAAAACATTTATGTTAGAAAATATATTTTTTATTTCAAATACATGCAATTTTTCTGTCACAGAATCCTGAAAAAAAGATGCATCATGGTTTCCACACGAAACAATTAAATAGCAAAAGTGAAAATTATAAGAAATGTTTCTTGAAATGAGTATATTAGAATGATTTTTGAGGAATCATTTGAAAAAGAATTAAAAAAATTAATATTTCACAAAATTACTGTATTTTTATTTAAATAAATGCATCAAGTAAACATTTTTTTATGAATATAACAGCTATTAAGATGTCAGAAAGGTATTACTTATAAATGTAAAATATATTAGACCCCAGATTTATCTAAGTTCTGAAGGTGAGCTAGAAAAGTGGTTTTGCTGGCAAGTAATTTCTAAGCCTTGTTGAAATAAACTCATCAAAAATTCAAGTTTTTAACCAAAATTTAAGTTGAGCTGTTAACTGGTTTTACTAAACTTTCAGAAGTGTTGGTTTATGCTGGCAAAGTTATTGCTGAACATATAAATGTTCTTTTTTTAATGGTTTTGAGCTGCCAACCATCTAAACTGATGTCACTGGTGTAGGTTGTAGTTTTAGCACAAAGAGAGGTAAAATATATAGAGAATGTGACTTTGATTTCCCTCATTATTAGGACTGTAGAAAGTGCATAACACTAATACTCACCTCCCTGGGCAGCTCAGTCAGGAAGTTCTCATCAGCCGCAAATGTCCGAAGACTGTGCAGGTAGCCAATGGTGGGAGGCAGGGATTCCAGTTCATTACAGCTACAGTCAAACTCCTCTAAAAGTGATAAACTGGCAGATGTGAGAGAAAGCAGGTGAGGAGTGTGCAGTTATGCAGGGTCGCTTAATCCCTATTGAAAGCCTATTGAAAACACTTCATGAGATGATAAGATAAATGCATACACGTCTCTTTAAAGGCCAGCAGATAAAGAAATAATTGCCTCTACTGTAGTGAACAACTCTTCTTCAGAAAAGTTTAGATTTAAGGTTAAATAGCAGGTTTAACCACAGTCTTAAAGGAATAGTTCTTTTATTTTGTACTCACCCTCATGTCGTTCCAAACCCATGTGATCTACTTTTTTATATAATGAAAGTGAATGAGGATATAGGCTGTCAAGCTCCAAAAAAAGCATCATAAATGTAGTTCATAACAACCTGTGCACTATTTTTCAAGTCTTCTAAAGCCATGCTAAATCTTTTTTGATTATTTACAGAAAATCTTGCTGTAGTGCATTCAGACTTAATGATAATTCCAGGGGAAGATAAATTGGTTTTCACATGGAACCATACATTGTGAGGAAAAGAAATCTGTAGAAACAGAACAGTCATTTTCTGCTAGGACATTACCTAAAACACTACACAATTCAATGCATAATTTAAAGTATAGGTAAAACAGCCATTATAAATCAATACAGAAAATGTATTCATAATAACACAGTACATTGTACCCTATTTTTACAGCCTTTTCTTAAATTGTATGTCTTCAGGAGACTTGTTCTATGCAATACAGACACCAGTAAATGATGCTTATTCCGCTATTTTGTTATTTTGGAGCTTGTCAGGCCCATTTGCTGTTCATTTTCATTGGAAAAGAGCAACCAGTACATTCATCAACATTTAACCTTTTGTGTTCGACGGAAGAATAAAAAGGCATAAGGGTTGTAAAGGTGAGTAAATAATGAAAAGTACACTATTCCTTTAAAATGCAATTTACATTCTAACATCCCATTCAAATGTTTACAATGTGCCAACAAACTATCAAAGCGTAAGTACATTTAATTGAAATAGTAATAGTATTATTTTAAGACAAGGAATAAATGAGTTTTGTTAATGGAAATGAGAATTATGAGTTATGTGGGACTATTGTCTCCATGTAAAAAAGGTATGAAGACATGTTAAAGGGACTGATGATGAATTTACTCAATATACTACACTGCAAGACAATTCTAGTGATTGTAAAAAACACTAATCATATGAAATACTGGGCTCTTAAAACAAACCTTATGTTAGTTTATAACATTTACAATGATCTGGTATATGCCACAGTGTTTATTGAGTCAAATGAGTTTCAGTACTTTTAGTAACAGACCTCACATTAGTCACTTAAAACCCTTTTTTCCCCCTTGCAACCCTTCTGTATTTTGTTCCTTAGTTTCCCCCCCTTTTTTGAATTTGAAAGAGGTCAATGTATATTTGTCAAGCCAAGTAAGGTCATTAGTCCAACATTTGTTTTAGCTGACTGGTCCAGCTGGCCTTCCATATGCAGGGCTTTCATTTTGTCTCTTTAAGCAAGATATGGATGCAAAGGTATGCCCTTGCCTAAATAAACATGCTGTGGCAGACGTGTGGGGAATACAAACACTCGCTGGTCTACTTACCCGGTTTTGCCACGTGCACTGAGGTGCCCATTTAAGATGCATGTTTGATTAACACAACACACAGAACCGAGCAATGACAAACCAAGAAGAGAGATGCATGGAGTATAGTATCACAGGAATGAGGTAGTGGTGACAGCTATGACAAATGAAAAAGGCAGTCTGCAGAAAATATGACATCTTAATTAACAGATGCTAAGAAATATGGCACATGCGCTTCGTCCCTGAATTTCCCATTCGATTCTGAATTAAAAATCCAAAGTCTCACTGATTACGGTAGCCAGTTTGATTTGCAATTTGTAAAATTAATTTGTGGAAGATCAGAACAATATAAGGTAATATTTTCAGTGTTAATTAATTACACTGTTTATCTCAAACTAATTTAACTAATTTTCCTATATGCTGCAATATAATTATGCCATCAGAAAGGTTACAGGGTTGACAGTTTTTTTTTAGTTTACTTTGATTTTAACTTTATTTAATTTAATGCCTCCTTGCTGAATAATACTATTTCCTTAAAAAAACACACACACACACACACACACACACTGACCCCAAACTTTTGACTAGTAGTTTATGAGAGACACATATGGCACTGATTTAGGTATAGAATAAAGTTATCAGTATTTTAGGAATTTTATATTGCATACATTGTTTCCCTAAAATACAGTTAATAAAGATGTAAAAAAAAAAAAAAAAAAAACATTGCTAACATTGCTGAGAGTCACATTGACGTTGATAGTCAGCATTTTCTCATGCTGGGGTGAGAAAAACTGCAAGAATGACAGCAGAATTGTTATATCGTGCCCCAGATGGCAATTCAACGAAAAATCCAATACTAAGAGTACAAGCTACAGTACAATGTCATCAAGTATCATCATAAAAAACGATATAATTTCAAAGGTTCAAGTCATTAAAGACTTTACTGACCACCCTGAGCATTACGTTTTATTATATGGCTGTAAAACCACAACATAATTCCATAAACTTAGGGGGGAAAAACCTGTGCATAGAGGAATGTTCAGGGATTATGATCTCTAAGACACCTTAAAGGTATTTTCTGCCTTTGTCATTTTTCCTTTACACAGCTGGATGAGTCGTAAGTGAGTTACTAACCTTCCAATGGTGTTAGGCAGGGAGGTGAGCTGGTTGTCATCAACTTTTAATGTCGTCAGCTTTTTCAACTTTCCTGTGAAAGATGTTTTGGTATTGTAAAGACACACCAAAACCTTAAAACCCAAATATTTCAAAAGAGTAAGTAGTGGAACTTCACCTATTGTCTCAGGTAACTGTTGCAGCATGTTGGAAGAGAGGAGCAGATCCTCTAAGGACTCGCAGCCGGAGATATCTGCATCTAGACTCTCAATCCTGTTCTTAGCCAAGTCTAGATATCGCAGCTGCCTCAGTTTCCCAATAGACTTCAGCAGATGACAAGAGAGATAAATGAAAGAAATCATATATTATGCTTTATACATATATTATAGTCTAGTACTAGCTTACTAAAATGGCTTGTTGTCAGATTCCAATAGTTCCCCCAAAGATTTTCTCATCTCTCATTTACTCGCACTCAAGTATTTCTAACACCATATTATATGGCAGAATGACATGAGATTGATTTAATTACATAATCTTTCATACTTTAAAACCTTACTGGTATTTTTGGTCACACTTTATTTTAGGGTCCAATTCTCACTATTAACTAACCATTAACTATGACTTTTGCCTCAATTAACTCCTTATTTGCTGCTTATTAATAGTTTATAAGGTAGTTGTTAAGTTTAGGGTACTGGGTAGGATTAGGGATGTCATGCGTTATATGTACTTTATAAGCACTAATAAACAGCCAATATGTTAATAATAGACATGCTAATAAGCAACTAGTTATTGGTGTGAATTGGACCCTATACTAAAGTGTTACCGTATTTTTTATGCATGAAATCTATAACAGGGCTGACAAAGTATGCTCATATTTAGAACATGCAACAGATGCTAACTCTTTTATACTTTTGAAATTGCTTACCCCTGGTATGGTTTGTAATGAATTGTTGTCCAACCACAGCTCTTTTAAACTATGGATCTGCTCCAGCACTTCTGGCTGTAACATTAAAGAGGGTCATAACCAACAAAAGAACAATATATACAGTTTTGCATCCCAAGTGAATAGCAATTTATGAATGTTAATTGAATCATTGTGATAGCTTCTTCTCAAAACTACTTAACAGAGACTGTGTGTGGTAATAAATGTATTGTAAATCGTCTGTTAAATTCTCAGAGAAGCTTGATTGGATTTTCTACATTATCTAAGATAAAACATAACAGTAAAAAGGACATTTTTGAGTCTATTTTAATTTTGGAAAAACACCTTAAAGTGGGTATCAAATATTAAATCAAACCACTTTAATGCACGTCCTTTGAATCATTTAAAGTCAGCACAAACGTTACAACGTGATGAAACCAATAACCAATTCTTATATAATAAAAGCATGCTCTTGACAACATTCCAGAGACTTCAAAAACAAATTATTGTTTTAAATTGAGTTTCAACAGACCCAAATCCCCTATGCACTGCAGACTCAGTCAGTTCTTAATGGCTGCTCTCATGCTTTTCTCTCCCTTTGAGCACCAGCATCTGTCCCTTCATGATCCCCTCAGCAAGGACTTCAATTAAGAAACTATCTGCAGCTCAGGGCACCACACCAGCCAACATCTGCCAACATCACAGCAAGAGTCAGATATCCTGACAAATGCCTCCTGCCATCAGTGTTCCATTCTCAAGACTCATTGTTCGGGGAATGTGTTCTGTTACAGAGAAATATCTGCCTAAAAGAACATGACACCAACAGAGCAACGATAAATTAAACTAATGATTGTTTTTAGGCTGTGCAACTGCTATGCTATGATTTTCCTGACATGATGCAATGCATCTATAAATGCTTGAGGAAACTGCTCAGTTACATTTCAGTTGTGGATTATTGCTTGATAATGTGCTGTTGTTTTCCTCATTAAAGAGATGCTTAACCTCCAGATAATGTTGATCATCAACCAGAGAAGGTCAAACTAAATATTATATGAGCTGTTTTTATTTTGTTATTTTATTATTTTTCATACATTTAGAACATGGAATGAAACATTTAGTACCAATTTCACAGATTCCATAGAATATCTAAAGTTTATAATGTCTAGAATCGCTGGACGCAGTACAGAAAGACAACAATTCTCATGCAAGACAGGCCAAAAATCACCATTATCAGAGATATTTAAGATGACTGATAAGGAGCTGAGTTCAGATTAAAAGAGCACTGATAGGGCTGCCAACAGGGAAGGTCAAAAGTTATTTGAAAAGTCATCCTGAAGTGGGACACTGAGATTGAAAGTCCAGGCAGCAGAACCAGAAAGTGTTGATGGGAGTTCTCTTATTACTTGGGGGCTTTGAGCAGTAAAGTACGTTTACTGCAATGCCAAACCATCTGTTCCCTTTGGAAGCATTAGTGCGCGCATGCCTTTTTTCATCAACCAAGGACAAAGTGCCCTGGATAGTTCAAATGTGTGTATGATACTGATGCAAATTTTAAAAGTAATTCCACAACTCTACAAGCTCCACCCTGGTACATGGAAGTACCAATATATATAAATATATATATATATATTTAAATTCCAAATAATATAATATTAATTTACCATGATATTCCATGAAATGCATTTCACATGTTCAATAGTACTCAATGAAGTTAATAAAACTACTGAGTGCACTCCCCTTAATTTAACCTTTTAATTTTATGATTCATGACAAATTAATCATCAAAAATGGTTTGTCAACTTAAGAAATTAAGGAATAAATGTAATTTTTTTTTTTTTGCTGCACAACCACATTTTATTAGCCTGACTTCGTCATACTCATATTCTAGGCAGACTTCCCGTCCAAAAAATTCTGTGGGCAGGGTTCGGGCTGGCACCGAGGCTAACATCTTATCGTATATGTTATGAATTAAAATAAGTGAAAAATATCTTTGCATGATACTCCTTGCAACAAAAATAAATAAATAAATAAATAAATAAATAAATAAATAAATAAATAAATAAATAAATAAATAAATAAATAAAAATAATAATAATAATAATAATAATAATAATAATAATAATATATATATATATATATATATATATATATATATATATATATATATATATATATATAGTCATAAATTCCTTAAATTTTATTTAGCCAATTTAAGACATTTGAGATTCAGTGTGTATTTGACAATAGCTTTTATCAAATTAAATTGTGAAATTGCTTTTATTATTAATATTGTGGATTATTTTTTTTTCTCTAAATATCAATATTTATTTATCACCCAGCCCTAATGTAAATGTTTTCCCAGCTATTCTTTCAACATGTTTCATGGTCATTGGACTTGACCAGCTTTAAAAACAACCAACAGCTCCTAGTTAAGCTATCACAGACCAAAGTCAATTACTTAAAAAAAAAAATCTATTAATAGCTACTTTTGTGTTAAACTTCCACAGTTCCTCTAGACACAGTAACTTGCCTGCTCACGGACCTGTTCATTGATTTATACTCAAATAAATAAATGCAACAACGCCAACATTAAGCACTGCAGGAAACAGCTATAGGAATGCTGTGAGTGGGGCTATATGGGACACATATGATAAATTCCTTGCCATTGTTTACTCCAGCTTGGGTGAGCCAATTAAATGCAGCTCAGTGGTGAACGTTCTGTCATGGCAAGCACTGCATGTTTGAATCAACTCATGAATAATGGATCAGCGTATGATGCAACCAAAACGCAGTGCAGCACTAGAGATCTGAAAAGAGGCAACAGCTTCCCGTACCCCCCTCCTCTATCCCCCCTAAGCCAAAATCCATGCTGGATAAAGACTGAGTGAGGTAACAGCTGTCCCATTGATAAAAGTGTTTAAAAATAGAACATCTTTCTTACCAGTTCAGAGAATTCATTGCTTCCCAAGTCTAACCGCTCCAGTTGCGACAGCCTATGAATTGACCTGCATCATGAAAAGAAAAGAAATCCAAACTCATTTAAAATATATGTCAACATTAGGGATTGCTAGATGCACTTAAAGTTTAGGATTTAGAGAACTAGTTTATCCAAAAAATAAAATTCTGTAACTCTGTACTCAAATATTTGTGACGGTATTCACAACATGGCCTTAATTCAATATGTGGGCAAACACGGCTCTCCCAGATTGGAGAGCATTACCTCATGCAGTCTGGTTTTGAAGGAAAAATTGGCTGTATTATTGTTGGTTAGTCTTGAACCAGTACATCTGAACAAGTCAGCAAGCATAAACCATTGTGTGCAATATGTGTCCCTCTCTAGAGGGGTCCAGAGGTCTTCCCCACTGTGACAAATCACACTGTAGACTGCTACTCTGAGTTTGTTACATAAACTTGTGTCTAAATCACATTATTGAGGAATGAATAAAAAAACTAAATTAAATTTATTTTCAAGAAGAAAATATTTTTATACATTAATGCAATTATTTGAAGTGGTGTTAGATTCAAATATCAAGATTGGCTTTTTTGCTCAACTGCTATGGGTGTACAAAACAAAAGATCCATCTCTTTACATTTTAAGGCAGTGTAAATGAAAGAAATTAAAAAGGAACTTAATCAAAATGTCTTTTTGTGAAGACAAGACTAAATATAAAGCAAGAGGACACCCATAAAACAAACAAACTAAACTGTTGAATGTAAAATTCAATGTTTGTCCTACACCATTTTTTATTTTCATGGCATGTATTTATTTAATTGTTGGCATGTTGGCAGTATTGAAATAATTATTCATAAGAAATTAAGCAACTTACTTTGGCATAGTTTTCAGATGATTCTCACGGAGCTCCAGGATTCGTAATTTAGATAATCTAAATAAAAAAAAAAAATAGGTTACAAATCATTTTTGGAAAAAAATCTAAATCTCAAACAAATAATTTTTTTTTTAAACAAAAACATTGAAATCAATAGACAGTTCTGTCATTTTTGCATGTGGTATTTGAGCTAAAAATATTACCAATCCTTCACAATGCAGTGTAACCAGACACTATTTGTGCCAAAATAGCTCTGCACCATGAGTATTCAAATTAATGTCAATCATTTCAGCATGAATGTGCCCTTCTTGCTATAAATGTCCAGACTTCGGGCTATTTGTCTGGACATTGTGCAATTTACATTGTGTCATTTCCACCTTCAAAAAGAGCTTGAAGTGAATGAATCAAGCTCTAAAACAACACGGACAGCATACACAGTGTTACAGGATAATTAATTTTTGGTGAATTGCCCAGATTCTTTTATCAAATCTAAATGCAACAGCCCTTGACCAATGTCAGCTGCCATAATAAATCCCCTTTCCCCAATGCAAATGAAATACCTATTCATCATCAAACCTAATATGAGCTGCAAGAACCCATTTATTCATGAAAGCTTTAGGCAAATCACTGCCACAATCAGCACCATGCTGCTCCTCGGATACAAAATAACATCTAAAAATAAAAACGATACGATGACAACTACAAGACTGAGACAAACTCAGACGGGTGTGCTAAAGAGTTGTTTCACAATCCCCAGTAGAGCAGGAACAGAGACGCCCAAGATGAAGCTCTTACCTCCCAAAATTGGCAGGCAGGTATTCAAGGAAGGCGTCATTTAAGAAGAGCTGTGTCAAGTTGAGGAGCTGGGTGAAGCCGTCTGGGAGCCTGCAGAAACAGAGAGGTGATCAGACCCTCTCAAAGGCCAGTGCCCTTAAGATTTGATAAGCGTTAAGTACTTCAGGAGCGGTGAGAGCCATCTGTAATCCCTCTACGCTTCCCTTTCTACTGGCTCTGTTAGCATCACAGTGAATGGAGTCACTTGAGGATTGATTTAATCATAATATGAAGAAAAGGGTTCTCTGCAGAGACCATGCACTGGATCCTGAATGTTTGGTCCTCTGTCATAAACCTCTGACTGAAGGCCAAACGAATACACTGATATAAAAAAGAAATGCATGTCTTATCTCTCCTTGAGCTGAGTTTGGTTAAGTTTTTAAGGCATGATGTCTACTTACTATATGAATTATTAATGTACAAATGTGCTTTAGAATTCAAAACTATGTTTAATTGTGAATTTTAAAAAAAGAGAGAGAGAAAAAAAATATGTTATATGAACTATGAAAACATCTAGCTTTTGCATTTATGTTCACTTTATATTTTTTATGAAGGCAAATCATTGCCTTCATTTGAGAGTGAAAAGAATAAATACAGCAAATGTATGTATGATATAATACACTATTTCATATTTTGTTACTTTAGATAAGAAATCCTCTTCAGGAAATAAAGAAAAAAGATTTACACATTAAAGCAATTATTTGAAGTGGTGTTTGATTGAAATCAGTATTGGTTTATTTCCTTAGCTGATATAGTAGGTGTACGAAACAAATGCTTCATCGCTTTACATTTTAAGGCAGTGTAATAAATGAAGAAATTTGAACAGAAATTCAAAACAAAGAATGGCAAAATTAGTAAAAAAAATTTACATGCTTTTTTATTATTTTTCTTTCATTCTTTTATGATTACATGCAGCTTTTATTATATCACATTTAAGGGGTATTAAAAATAAATAAATAAATGTATGCATTTGGCAGACGCTTTTATCCAAAGTGACTTACAGTGCATTCAGGCTATACATTTTTACCTATCGTGTGTTCCCGGGGAATTCGAACCCCCAACATTGCGCTTGAACGTGCACAGCTCTACCAATTGAGCTACAGGTAATGTTTTTAAAAATCCACAACACCATTTAAATAAACTTAGTGAGATTAAAGTGATATAAAAAAATTGCCAGTTGCCATAAAATTTTAACTAAAATCTGTTGACATAAAATATATACAGATTCATCAACTACCTATGCACATAATACAACAATAAACAAACATTATGGTTCTCAGTCTTTCTGAATTAAGAAATGTGAGCAGCTCTACTTACTTGGCTATAGGATTTACACTGGCCTCCACAACTGATAGACATTTACAGCATTTGATGTTGTCTGGAAACTCTTGAATACCTGAGATAAAGCCAGTTGTACCATGTTGATACAAGGAAGATGTGTACTGTAGTAAAGTACAATCATATACAATCATACCGATATAATCAGCACAAAATAATTGCTTGGAAAAATAGATTTAAAAAGCAAATACAGAATAAATGAAGTTAAGGATGTACCATTTTTACTTATATCTAACTCCTTTAGATTCACAAGGCTGGCGATGGTGGTTGGCAGGCTGGAGAGGTCATTGTCAGGCATGCTCAGCTTCTTGAGTGCTTGACAGTTGAAGAGTTGCTAAGAAAGACAGAAAAATAAAAGAGATTTATGGAAATAATTTTTTGGTGAACTTCCCAGGCTCCAAGAATCAAAGTGATGAACCCGATCACATGCTGCGGTTTACATATACAATATTTAATTCTAGGTGAAACTACATTTTACACTTGTAATTTTGGAAGTCAATATGCTCTTCTTTCATTTCTGTGTTACCCTTTTATAGGCAACTTAGGAAAACCAGAGTGACAACATTCCCACAGATGGACAAGCAGTTATTTAAAGTGTCTTGTGCCATGCTATATTTGTACAAGCACAGTTTACAATCGATCTCATGAACTTATAAACTTATGTTAAAATTCTTAAAATATTTACAAATTAGAAAAGGAAATGTCCCACAACCTCACATTACTTCTCACTTCCATTTCATTTGATATTATTTTCTTTAATAAATACACAAAACTCAAACATCTCAACTCCATCACACAATCTGTTTAATATTTCTGAGCTGACAATCAGTTTAAAACCATCCTGTACTCTCAATTAACTCATTCACTGAAGAGAATAGATGCGTAACTATGTTAAAAAGAATAATCCAAAATAATTCATTGATACATAAATTATTTCAGTTCTGTAGCCTCTTTTGTCCCAGTTGCTCAGGAACTAGAACCTTGGCTTGTTATATATATAAATTAATGTTGACGTTATATTCGATATATTTTCTTTTTTTAAGAAATTAATACTTTATTCAGCAGGGATGCATTAAATCATTCAAAATTGACAGTAAAGATGTGCATAATGTTACAAAAGTTTTCTATTTTATATAAATACTACTCTATCTAACATTTATCAAAAAATCCTAAAACATGTATTATGTTTTCTACAAAAATATTACGCAGCAAAACCATTGCAACATTGATAATAATATCACATATTTCCGAGCACCAAATCAGCACATTAGAATGATTTCTGAAGGATGACTAGAGTAATGGCTGCTGAAAATCTGGCTTCCTAAGATAAATAACTAGCCCAAGGCAAGTACTGTATGAACAGTGTTAAACATGAAACAAGAATGGCACCTCAGGAGTTAAAGCTAGCAAATACTTATGACATAAACACTTATCTAAGGAGTATATAAGAAGAACAAATGCTATAGACCAAATTCAGATACAGCTTTGTACACAACATGGGAGCTGTCCATGGTCCTGTTATATTCTGACTACTAGATACAGTACATTCGACAAAGCCTGATTTACCTTAACCAATGTGAAATACCAAATGGAAATAATGATAATATTAATAAACTTCAATTACGGGACACTTTTAGTGCTTTATAAGGTCATATTTAGTGCACTAGTTGTCTGTACTGATGCACTGCTTTATAAGATGATGTTCAGGAGTTGAACTTCCACTGTTAGGCAGATATTATGCATGTTTAAGCTGACACTTGACAACTTACCTTAGGCAGCTCCTCAATCTGGTTGGCGTCAAGGTAGAGCTCTTCTAGCGTGCGCTCGAAGCTGAAGATCTCCTTAGGGACCTGCTGCAGGCTACAGTGGGAATAATCCAGCACTGAGATGACCTCCTCCTCCCCCCGGAAGCATCGACAGGGCACCAGGCGGCCGATGAACTTCCTCTTAGTAGTCATCTCCAGACACTGCACTGTGGGAAGAGAAAAGAAAAGAATATTCTCGTTTATGACAGAAAGCCACATTCTCATAAGCATATAGCTGATTCATTAAATCACACACATATTCCTGCAAATAACTTTCTACATAATTGAAGCTGATATTGTTTAAATGCTAAGCATTGTACAACAAATTGCTGCATACCACTGTGTCTCTATAATTGGTATCAAAAGGAAATCGTCTGGAGCTTTGTGTTTTATTCGAGCTGAGGTTGAGCTTTTTATTATCCATGTACCTTACGATAGGCTATCATTATCTTCACTTATTACATGGCTCTCTGGAATACTTGCGTCTCAATGGTCAATCGTGGCATTGAACAGTCAAATATTTGTTTTCATTGACTGCTAAATTCTATATTTGACAAGTGGTCATATAAACAGACCAGTTTTGCTTTCATGTCAAGTCAAGTCATTTTTATTTATATACTGTAGCGCTTAATAAAATACAGATTGTGTCAAAGCAGCTTTACAGTGTTAAATTGGAAAACAGTGTCAATAATGCAAGAGGACAATAGTAAACCGTACATTTTTCAGTTAAAGTCAATTGATCATTAATTAAATGATGTTATCCTCCAGCTCAGTTCAGTTCTCTTCAAATAGTTTATGTTTTATCAATTCGACAATATTGGCAAAAATGAAGTTCCCCAACTCGAAAAGCCAAAGGCGACAGTGGTGAGGAACCAAAACTCAATCGGAGACAGAAATGAGAAAAAGAAAATAGAAAAAAAAAACTTAAAGGCCAGTTCTTCTCTGGCTAGATCAAACCAGAATTGTGTGATTTAATTCCAGGCTGCAACACAAGTCAGATTGAGCAGAGGACTCGTCTAGTTCTCATAGTCAGAGGATCTGACTCTTTTCATGACTCTTTTATCACACCCTTTCTTTTCATATCAACATACATGTATATAGATAATTGGTGCTATTTTTCAACTTCATCTAAAGTTGTAAAAGTTGCCACTGAAATAATAATTTTCCATTTTAAAGTGATTATAAACCTTTTGATAAGTGATGAGAAGTTCAAGCATGAATAGAAAACCATTGCTTGAAGAACAACAGCAAAAGTAGTAGACAGAAAAATCTGGACGAGAGAGCACATAAAACATAAAATATACTTGTTATTAGCATTGTAGTTAAATATGTTAGATAACTAGTTCATTGAAAAGTCATTTGAAATAGCGGTAACACTTTATAACTGCATGCTATTAATCATTAGTTAAGCATTAGGAAACAGTTAATTAATCATTTATAAAGCATTAATAAACATTTATAAGCAGTTTATAAATAAAGATATAAATGCTTTATACCTGATTTAAAAGCATATCTATAATGTGTTTAATAATTGTTTTTTTCATACTTTATTAATGATCAATTTATCATTTCTAAATTAAGTATAGCATTATTTACACACCAGTTATTAAGGAGTTGTCAGTTGTTCATAAGATTACTTAGAAATTGTAAGTAAATGATTAATAAATTATTTAAATGTGCATTCGTACATCTTTTTATTCAGACATATAGTAATAGTTACTTATAGTGTTAATAAATGGTTCATTAACATGTATTTCTACTGTAATTCAGGGTTAATTCAGGTAGTTATAAAACATATGTAGTTGTTAGTTAACTATTTTTGTGAGCTCATCTAAAGTGAGGACTATTTATGCCTTGTAAAGCTTTTACAAATGAGATTTAAAGGCAGTTAATATTTATATGTTCTGTATCACTGTGTTGTGTTTGTTTCCGTTTTTTGTTTAGAAGATAACTGAGCCTTTAAATATCCTTTATAAATGCTTTACAAGGCATAACTAGTCCTCACTTTAGATGAGCTCACATAAATAGTTAACTGACCACTACTAAATGCTTTATAACTACCTGAATTTACTACATTTCTTGTGATCTTATGAATCACTGGCAACTCCTAAATAACTGGTTTGTAAATAATGCTATACTTCATTGAGAAATGATAAATTGATCATGAATAAAGTATGAAAATACAATTAATAAACACATTATAGATATGCTTTTAAATCAAGAATAAAGCATTTATATCTGTATTTATAAACTGCTTATTACTGTCTATTAATGCTTTATAAATTTTGAATTATCTGTTTACTAATGCTTAATTAATGATTAATAGTGTGCAGTTATTATAAAGTGTTACCGAAATGGCAGATATAAATTAGTGCTGTCAAACGATTACGCGCGAATAATCGCATCCAAAATAAAACGTTTTGTTTACATAATATGTGTATTGTGTATAATTATTATGCATTAATAAAGACACACACATACAGCATATATTTTCAAAATGTTTACATGTATTTACATGTATATATTTATATTCATATAATTTATATCATATATAAATATATTTAATATTATAAAAGTCACATATTTTTCTTTTATATATATATATATATATATATATATATATATATATATATATATATATATATATGTATGCATGTGCGTGTATATATACATAATAAATATACTACACACTACACACACACATGTGTCATGATATACTTTTACAGGATTTTTTCATCTAATTTAGAGCAAAAAAGAAAAAAGGTTAGACTCAAACCTGTACCCCTATCTATGAGCACAAACAGCTCCTACTATGCAATGCACAGCTACAACGTTTAAGACAGAATCTTGTGACTACAGTCACAGATTTATGAATCACCAATTTATCACAAAAAAATAAAAGTCTCATCCTGCTGGAAAGGGTGTAATTAAATAAGAGCCAGAGATGGTAACGCAAACCAGATGCCTCATAAAATGAACCACATCCCCTTAATTTGAACCATGAGCTGAGCATCATAAGGTGAGTGATAACATAACATCTGCCCTATAAGACAAAGACGATATGACATAAAGGCTCAATGCTGTACTTCAGAGGTGTTAGTGCGCAGTAACCTGTGTCATAAATCAAAGCAGTTTATCTGAATTAGTTTATCATGAAAGCTCATTTAACGCCCATCGAGAGAAACCCGTCGAGGAGCCAATCGCAAATATCAGTCAGCGAAAAAGGAAGCAGTATAACAAAAAATTACTTATATCAATCAACTGTGACGAGATATGTCTCTGCTGCCTTTGTCCTGACAAGAAGCCAAAGAGAGAGAGAAGAGACACGACAGGCATCGTAATGTTCTTCAGGGATGGAAACGTGCTGCTAAAACAATGTCTGAGAGTGCATTAGGGAATAATGTCTGAAATGAAAGACAAGCTGTGCTAATGCAGAGTGCTTTTGTCTCTTGCACATGCAAATGTTCCACTGATAATTAAAACATCCTCCACTCAACAAAGAAAAGCAGCAGCTCTGGATGAACGACTTCACAGAGGATTCTGGAGATTAAAATTAGTTAGTGTAAGAGAGTGAAATTTTAGACTGCTATTGCTTGAACACAGAAATCAAATATTATCATGTAAACGGTTTACAAGACAAAAAGTAATAGGTTAGATTTATGTAATAGTACTAATAAACTGTACAGAATGTGTTTTAGTCCTCCATAATCTGATTTATGTATAATCATCTATAAATATAGCTTGTTTCAGTAATTTTTTTATATTTTAATTAAATTAATAAGGCTTGTTCCACAGCTAGCAATATTTAACCATGTTCATACTTTTTAACTCGATTCAGTTGTTTCAGAATAAACCGATTTATTTATCTAATTCTTAGCACTTTGAATAAATGCCTTTTGAAAATATGATTTTATGATTGAAATTAAATCAAACAGATGCAAAATGCAAATTAGTTAATATGCCATGATTTCTGAGTACAGAAATCTTACCTGTTTCATTTATGTATGGCTTAAAAATATGCATCACATTACGTTTATTAGCTTTCTAAAATTATAATCCAAACAGATGGAATTGTTATATGAAATTCAAATACATAAATCTTAAATTTAGGCCTTAATTTTTTTGCGGGGTAACACTTTAAAAGGAGATTCTGTTTGTTAACATTAGTTAACATGAACTAACAATGAAAAACCTGAAGAATTTGCTCATCTTAATGTTAATTTCAACATTTCCTAATACATTATTACAATCAAAAGCTATCTGTTAATAGTATTTAATGGACCTGAGCGAACATGAACTAACAGTGAACTGAACATGATAATAGATTGTAAAAAAAAAAAAAAATACTGTAACATATATACTGCTTGTTAATGTTAACATTATCATGCAAGCTTAATGTAAACTGTCACTTTATTGTATGACATTCCTCATATGGGAAATACGAACTGTCTTCTATATGAATGCATAAACATGTCACTTCCTCTCACCCATGATGTCCTCTTGAGAGGTGCTGCATCGTAACTAAACCAAAAGGCAAGAGTGATGCAAGAAGAAGGAAGAGTTACAGGACAGATAATACTATAAGTGAATGAGTCGGATGAAAATAGACTAAATGTCTGGAGGGGGCATTATTATTTCATAAGACCACTCCAAAAACATGCAATATCACTTTAGACCACTGTATCCGCTTTATCTGGCCTCCTTACAGGCTTAAGATCTAACGTCCTTCCATCTGAATGACCGCCTCATGCCGAGAGCTGTCAGCCACCATCTGACAGGAAAACAATGTTTCCGAAGGGATCGTGAGATAGCTAAACAATGGCTTCGAGATAACAGGTTTTCTTTTAGGAGATGATCAGTACTGATACGATAAAGTCATGATCACCCACAAGAAAATAAAAATGTCTCAGATAAGACAGTAGCTTTGTACGGCTCCTATGGGTCCTTCTGTGTCCTCATTTTGGATTCTGAGAACAGATAAGGCCAAGGTGCTATTACAGCCTTGCTGCAACTGAATAAAAATTAGTTTACATAACAAATGCCTGAATTGAATTGGAAACTAAATTTCTTATTATATAATACACTCAAACATGCATATGAAATGCTCTATGCAGGAAACTTTGTGACGAGGGCAAAGTAATCATGACGTAATAAAGAACTAATGAATAGAGAACTGAGAACTAATGAATCTCAGGAAATAATACATGATCGTTCAAAAGGGTTCAGTTAGATTTTTAAAATAAAATAATACTTTTTTTCAGCAAGGATGCATCTGATAAAATGTTATAGCAAAGATAATATTATATCAGAGTTCTATTTCAAATAAATGCTGCTATTCTGAACTGTCTATTCAACAAATCCCATTTCCACAAAAATATTAAGCAACACAACTGGTTTTAACATTGATAATAATAAGAAATGTTATATTAGAATGATTTCTGAAGGATCATGTGACACTGAAGTCTGGAGTAATGATGCTGAAAATGTAGCTTTCATGTCACAGGAATAAATTCCATTTTAAAGTAAATTAAAAAAGGAAACAGTTATGTTGAATGGTAGTTTACGGTATATACCTGAATTAAAAGCAAAGATATTTTCTTATGTTTTACCAAAAAAAATTATAATTTGCTAACTTTAATAACTTGCTGGTCAAAGCAAACCCCTTCATTATAAATGGACTTCCAGAATGTAAAACACTAATGCACATGTTTTCAGCAACATGATAAATTATTCATTACATTTATATTCATTATTCAAGTATGCAAAAAGTACAACTCACTGTTAACCAAACCAAATTATTTGTGTACTGATTGTGTAATATTGTACTTTACCAGAGCACTACATAATATCAATACAGACATATTTTAAAATTTATTTTATTTTCTATTTTTAAATGTAATGTCTTTAAAGGCAAAACCTGAAAATGTATATCATCTGTTTATTTGAATGTCTACAGTTGGTTTAGATTTTTACATCTGAAGCACCTTCCTCTCATTATTGGGATTATTATTCCTCAGGAGGAAATGTTTGGTTGATTGCTACATTAGACAAATTAATGACTGTAATCATCCACTGTTTCATGAGTTTGCCAGTTTGCTGTGGGTACACACATGCCACAAGTCGGTAATGAGAGCAACCTAGACTCTGGTTCATGGGAGACAGGATCTGTTATTTGAGACTATCATTCTAGTCTTTTATTGACCATACAGTACGTCCCCTTTTTCCCAGAATTGTCCAGGCAGGGATTTCTTAAACTGCCTACAATGCCCGAGTTTTTCTCAGTTGCCAGTTGATAACAATATCAAGGATACAAACTTTCATTCAAATATTATAATACAAACTGCTATTGTTAAACAAGAAACAGTCTCTGACATAACAGCACATTACTATGCAAGCCAAAATAACGATCCACCATGGGAACTGCGCAGTGATCTAGTAAACAGGCCAAAGCTGTTGAATTGTGAAATACAATACAGCTGGATCACTGTACTGACCAATCAGCATTCAGAAGCCATTTAATGACTTTAAATCCAAAACAGAGCAACATTTGTATCCAATAGGAAAGCCAGCAGCAGAGTGCATACACAAGCAAAGTCTTGAGCGATTACACGGAGTAGCCAGATCTGCCCAGGGTGCTATGGAAACTGCATGACGCAAGAGCTGCTTCTGCAAAGGCGAGAGGACACATTTACAAGTTCCCAGCTCCGCTCCAGCAAAACGGCTTAATTTCTGTCTTTCAGTCACCTCCCATAAAGACATCTCCGACAATTCACTGCCATTCCCGTAGAGGATAGCTCTAATGACTTTGGTGAAGCCAGGCTGCATTATACGAGATCTACAGAGAGCGGAGGTGCCACAAGATGAAATGCTATCAGTGGAGCTCCTCAGCCGGTGAATGAGGTTACATTTATCCTGCCAAACAGACTTTAACATCTCTGCTGTTTAATAAGGGTTATTCATGTGACTGAAACAAGGAGTAAAGGCACACTTAAAGGGGAATAAAAGCAGAACATTGTATATGGCCATTAAAAATGCATGTATATCTAACAACTGCATTCTCAGGGCCACATGCGGCCAGCCTTACACATAATGGTCATAATAGCTGAAAACTGTTTCCAAGGAAACCATCTCTAGATGCTAAAATTTATTTTTTACAATAATTTCACCCATCTTCTTACAGTCAGTAATATAGTATAAACCACACATAAAGGCCAAAGTTATCACTTTCAATATATGAAATATGAGTGTTTATATATATATATATATATATATATATATATATATATATATATATATATATATATATATATATTGCAGCAGCTGTCTGGGTGGCTGGTCTCAGACGATCTTGGAGGTGAAGATGCTGGATGTGGAGGTCCTGGGCTGGTGTGGTTACACGTGGTTTGCAGTTGTGAGGCCAGTTAGATGTACTGGCAAATTCTCTGAAACACCTTAGGAGACGGCTTATGGTAGAGAAATTAACATTCAATTCACAGGCAACAGCTCTGGTGGAAATTCCTGCAGTCAGCATGCCAAGTGCACGCTCCCTCAAAACTTGTGAAATCTGTGGCATTGTGCTGTGATAAAACTGCACATTTTAGAGTGGCCTTTTATTGTGGCCAGCTTAAAGCACACCTCTGCAATAAACATGCTGTCTAATCAGCATCTTGTTATGCCACATCTGTGAGGTGGCTGGATTATCTCAGCAAAGGAGAAGTGCTCACTAACACAGATTTAGACAGATTTGAGAACAATATTTGAGAGGCCTTTTGTGTACATAGAAAAAGTCTTAGATCTTTGAAAAATAAGGGCAAAAACAAAAGTGTTGTGTTCATAATTTTGTTCAGTGTATGTAAAGAGAGAGAGAGAGATGGGGGTAAAGCAACCAAGACTTGTTGTTATCGTCTCTAAATATAAGTCTATATTTATTACAAGACAGGCATTTTTACTTGAGCTTCAGCTCTCCATATTTGCTGTGTTTTACATTTGTGTTGATCAATGTTTATAAGTGAATAAAAGCCTAATTTAAACCTGTTCAGCATTTAAAGCAATTGTGTCTCTTCAAAAGTCTTGGAATGGACTTTAAAGGGGGGGGTGAAATGCTATTTCATGCATACTGAGTTTTTTACACTGTTAAAGAGTTGGATTCCCATGCTAAACATGGACAAAGTTTCAAAAATTAAGTTGTACGTTTGAAGGAGTATTTCTGTTCCAAAAATACTCCTTCCGGTTTGTCACAAGTTTCGGAAAGTTTTTTTCGAGTATGGCTCTGTGTGACGTTAGATGGAGCGGAATTTCCTTATATGGGTCCTGAGGACACTTCTGCCGGAAGAGCGCGCGCTCCCGTATAGCAGAGCACTGAGAGCACAACAGACTTCGCTGATCAGAGCGAGAGCATCGCGAAATGTCACAAAAGGAGTGTGTTTTTGGTTGCCAGGGCAAGACAACCCTGCACAGATTACCTAAAGAGAAACAGCATTAAGGGACCAGTGGATGGAGTTTATTTTTACAGAGCATCAACGGAGTTGTGTAAGTGTTTGTGTTTGTTCCCCTGCATTTCGAAGATGCTTGTTTTACAAACAATGCCCAGTTTGACGATGGATTTGCATCGTTTATTTCTTAAGGATAAAGCAGTCCCAACGAAAAAGGGTCACGATCGTGTGTTGGAACCGCAGGCGGTGAGTAAAACTGCTTCAAATATCTCTGTGTTGTTAACTTAGCTATCGGCGTGTAAGCACATCAAGTAAACAACATGCGATGTTGTCATCAAACTGCACTTCCCACATGTACAGCTTAAAAAAAAAAAAAAAGACGACAAAGTGGAACTTAGTCATTTTCCAAAACCGCTAAGCAAATATATACAGTTTCAGTACATACCACATAGAGACGTTGTTACTGATGCTGCTCTTGTTAAATTTCAGCCTCTGGATCTGATTCTGGATCATAAATATACGCTGAATCTGACTGTTAGCCATGGTTTGTTTTGGATGTTTTTTTCCTCACGGTAATGTCACAGCTTCCAAACGCTATCAAAGCAAAAGCCTACTGGTGCACTTGATTCTTTAGCTCCGCCCACACGTCACGCCTACAGACGCTCGTGTTTTTCCGGGAAAAATCGGTACAGACTATCTTTCTCTTATGAATATAATAAAACTAAAGACTTTTTGGAGTTATGAAGGATGCAGTACTACTCTATAGGTACTCAAGATTACCAGGATATTGAGTGAAAACGAGCATTTCACCCCCCCCTTTAAAAAGAAGGGCCAGAAATCTCTCAGGTTTCCTGAAAATGAGTTTCAATAACACATTTACGAATAAAAAAAAAAAAAAACATGGTAAACTTTAGTGTATGGAGCAATTCTCACTATTAACTAGTTGCAATCCTATTATCAATGCATTGGCTGTTTATTAATACTTATAAAGCACATATTGTGCATGACCATATTCTACATATCTAATCCCATATCCAATACCTAAACTTAAGAACCACTTACCATCTATTAATAAGCAACAAATGAGTAGTTAATTGCGGCAAAAGTCATTATTTATGATTTGACAATTGGAGCTTAAAATAAATTGTGACACTATTTACACTTTTTGTACAATGATGTTTTGAAAATATTTTTTTTAATCAAACTATTTATTCAAACTATTTAATGCACTGATTTCACAGTCTGAATATCTAAAAATGTGTATTTTATTGCAAGAACTAATTGCTATTTAAAGAAAGTACAATACTGGATTTATTTTTACAGTGTGTATTTCTTAAAGCAATCATTATTTCCAATTAAAACCGCGCTTCAGCTCTCTTCCAGTGCTGTGTGTTCTGGTATTGTGTGCAAGTCTGACATTGATCTCCTGGGAGTCCTGCCTCAGGTCAGTTAAGCTCAAGGGGGAAACAGAGGATTTTATGAGCACATCTGCACATCAGGACAGATAACTACTCCCCAAGATGTCTGCACTAATGTAGATCTTCAATATATCAGGGTATTTATTAGCGACGGAATAAGGTTTTATTGTTTTAATAAAAGCATGACAACAATGTTATATTCCAAAGCCACTCTTGCCAATATTGCTGCAATTTCATCTGCACATTATAACAGCATACTTCTATTTTCACTGATCGTCATACCATTGTGATGAAACCACAGAGCAATACCATGTGTGAAATGTTTGGCATAGATGTGTTACAAAACACAAGCACAAAAAGGAATATTTTTATTGACAGATTATGCATCCAAAAAGGTAATATTCAACAAAAAATGAATAGTTAAAGAATCCCGTTCAGATCGGATTCACAAATTAAGATATTTTTAATCAAACCTGAGAGGTTTCTGTCCTTTCATTGAAAGTCTGGGTTGCCAAAACTTAGGAGATCTGAAGATCACAAAGATGTTATAGGAATTATATCAACAGGATTAATTTAGCCTTTTATTCAATCACAATCAAGCAATCTGAGGACCCGTCAGGCTGCGACTGAAAGAGCTGAGAAATATAATGTAGGTACACATATTTTAATTCATTACACATGATGATAACGAATGCGAAATGGCAGCGAGAAAGACTGGGCACAGAATGTTAACATTGGCATTATCATTTGCCAGCAATGCTCAGTGTCATTCTCTCATGACATGGACCAAAATGATGAGATAAAGGCTCAGTTTTCAATGGAACAGCAGGTAACAGAACCGGATTTGGAGGATTTTCTAAAAGCGTATTTGTCCTGGAGAGACTTGCTGGGAAAACAGTGCCGTTTTTGAACAGCTGAAGGTCAATCAAAGGCTTAAACAAAGTACAGCAAAGAAAGTCATGGAAAACGGATTGATTTTAAAAACAGTATCCTGTAGAGACACCTGTCACAAGCATTCACGGCTGAATCGGCTGATGAAAAGTGAATCTTCTGTGTCTGATGGAAGGCATTATTTGTCAAGCAAACGAATGCCACTAATGCTTATAACCTCTCCATGCGCTGTCGGAGACATTCTTTTGGGTTCACTGAACAATTGTTGAACCGCTTCAAAAAGGGAGACGACTGTTTGGACATAACTGCTGTGATGACCAGGCAACCTGCTTTCTGTCCATTTGGTTCTGCCCCATTTCTCCTTCTCAATGACCATGACTGCTCAAGAGCAGCCTCACTGCTGCCTCAGCATGAGGCTCGGTTATTTGGCAGACACTGCAGCTTTCTCCAATAATCAGAGGCAGAAGACATGCAGGAAAACAAATATGCCCCTGGGATTTTTAAAGCTATCCTTCCCGAATAGAATGAATAGAGAGCCACGGCTTTAAATTCAGGATCAATTAATGATCCGCTGGCAAGGCATCATTTCCTTTTTTCACTACAAACATAATCAATAATGGTAAAGCAAACTCTTTTTAATTAAATGTGCTTTTACAGGGCTACATTTTAAACAGTGTAAATGTATGCACATACTGTATCTCTGGGGGTTTTACCGTGAATGATTTGGTTAACAGCACTCTTGTATTTACCAGTACTGTATGTGCATGATCTTTTTGAGCTCTCTGAATGTTCACTTTTTGAAATCTCAGTCAATGATCTGTGGCACAGTTCCCATTTCAGAGCAATTTATACTGTCATTATTTACTCAACCTCATGCGGTCGCAAACACATATGACTTTTGTGGAACACAAAAATGGAAATACTGTACTTTTTCCATACACATGAGGGGGTGGGGGTATTGTTTTTTGAAAGAAAACTCTTGTGCTCACCAAGGCTATATTTGTTTAATCAAAATATAGTTAAAAACAGTAATATTATTCAATTTAAAATGAACAGTCTGTGAGAAATGTAAAAAACAATAATAACAATAAATTAAAATAATGTATGTAATTATTAAAATTAAACATTTATTGTTAGTAGTATACATGTTGAAAACAGTTGTGCTACTTAATATTTTTGTGGAAACTGTGATGCATCAGGATTATTATTATTATATATTATTTTTTCAGAATACATGAATTTCAGGAGATTTCAAAAGAACAGCATTTATTTAAAATATATATATATATATATATATATATATATATATATATATATATATATATATATATATTGTAACAATTATTATTTATTATTTAAATAATGATATTGATATTTATTATTTATTATTATTATTTATCATCAATAAATAATATTGTCATACTTTTTAAAATACTAAAAAAACGAAAAATTATAAATTATATTTATAAAAAAAATTATAAAAAAAAAATTATATTATATTATAAAATATAAAAAATTATATTTAAAACTAAAATAATTTGAACTATTTGTATTGTTTTACTAATATTAATA
Source organism: Carassius gibelio (assembly GCF_023724105.1). NCBI lineage: Eukaryota > Metazoa > Chordata > Actinopteri > Cypriniformes > Cyprinidae > Carassius > Carassius gibelio. The sequence goes on along the minus strand of NC_068401.1, from coordinate 13,513,776 downwards.
CTAAATAATTATAAATAGAGATATAAATATCACTGATTAAAAGAAAATAATAATAATCTGAGCCCATACTTTTGATTCCTAGTGTATATAATAAAAGAAAATGGGCATCAGGGCTGTCAAGCTCCAAAACTGAGAAAAAAATGTCCATTAAAGTTAAAATAAAAAGTAGTCCATACAATTAACGCATTCTAAGTTTTCCGAAGCTACTCATTAGCTTTGTAATGATCAAAAATTACATTTTCATTCACATTTTCTTCACTTCCAGTGCAGATCTCATATCTTATTCACACTTTCTCATTCAAAATTGCTGCACTGTGATTGGTCAACAGACAACCAACGACTACATTGCATTCATGTCATAATGCCAAACCTGACATGCAGACAGTAGAAGACTTTTTTTTTTGGGGGGGGGGGGGGGGGGATTAAAGTGATTTCATTTTCGGGTTGAACTAGCACTTTAAATGTCTGAGCATGTCGAGAGGAAACAGAAACAACATTACAAGATAGTGAATTGATACAAGAATATAGCTACTTAAATAATTAAAAATGAAATTAGTTTTGGACCCAAATCAGCACGGCTTTATCTCATAAAGTTAAAACACTCTTGCGTAACTATCGTAAAGAGGCATTAGACTCAGTGACAGTGACAGAAGAGCCAATCTTGCTGCCAAACACTCAAAACCCAAAGTTTAGGCTATGCAATGTAGATATGGGTATTTTAGGTCACCTTGATGAAAGGGAGTCCTAACTGCCTATGTGGATCTCGGGGCCCTAAAAAAGTTGCACAAATGGAGACAGATCCAGGACACAAGGCAGAAGAGAAGGAGCTTTTTTTAGACAAGACAGAAAGGAAATAGAACAGGTAGCTCACCCTTGGAATCCTGCAACTTTTCACTTTTCCTCAAGAGTCTGAGAATGGCATCTTTTGTGCTTCATAGAAAAACAATAAGTTTGGGATGGCATGAGAGCCATGAGAGTAAATAATGCCAGGTTTTTCTATATACAGTAGGAATGGGAAACTATTCCTTTAAGACGAAGTTATTTTTATAATAACTGCTGCCTTTAATACAACGAGAGGGAAATGTAGTGTGACGTGCCATTGTGTGGATGCAAAAACAGAAGCAGAAATAGCATAATCTCTTTCAGGCAGCAGCATCCATGTTAAACTACAATGGCCTTGATACGGGAAAGAATCAGAGTGCCACAGGCTCAGGCCTGATAAGCAAACAACATCCACGCTGGTGGCTTATAAGCCATCAACCCAGTACTGTAAGTCTGTTTACAAGTACAGTAATCTCACTAGCATTATAAAACACTGTGACTGGGCCTACCAGTGATATTGGAAGTCGTTCGCAAGCTGATAGAGGGTGACAACTATTAATTTCCCACTTTGTGCAGTATTCATGAAATTCAAAAGAAAAACAAGTTCCTAAACACCCCAGTAAAAACTAATTAAATGGTAAGCTGATTGCAATGACTTTCTTGTGCCGAGTTAATGGACCATGTGTACTGGCAGTGAATTGAGAGATTCCATGAGCCCTCTGTGCAAGCACAGGCTGGAGATAATGGAAAGCAGTAAAGTTTTAAAATGCTTCAGCTGGAAAACATCCAATAGGCAGCACCTCCCACCATTTGTAAAATTACAATCTGAAAAATAGCATAGAGATAACCTCAAATGTGCTCCATGCTATTTTAAAGATTAATTTGTGGTAGAAATTGCATCTTAAGGTCAACATGAAATCAAAATTGACCCCATTTATTTTCTTAAAATAAAATAAAATAATAAAATAAAAAGTTCTAGTTGCTACATTAGATCGAATAAGAGCTGTCAGCAAAGATGTCTTGCATTTGGAGCTAGAAATTTGTTCCTCACAATTCATTAATTCCTCTCTAGCTGCCAATATTATGTCACTGATCTTAAATCACTCTCATTTATTATTAAACTTGAGCCTGTGCAAGGTAATCTGTTACTTCATAAGATAAAGCAATCAAGCATTTGCCATTTCAGCTTATGATGTTAATGTTATGTAACATAACGTGTTCACGAAAAAAAAAAAAAAGTGTTATTTTTAGCTTTCTTTTTTTTAACAGTTGAACCGCTGATGTCACATGGACTATTTTAACACTATCATACTATGTTTCTGGGCCTCTGGTAGTTGTTTTGCTGTCTATGCAGGGTCAGAAAGCTCTCAGATTTCATCAAAAATATCTCAATTTGTGTTCTGAGGATAAACAAAGGTCTTACATGTTTGGAACAACATGAGGGGTAAGTAATTAATGACAGGATATAAATTGTTGGGTGAACTATCCCTTTAAAGTCATCTCTGCAGTTCTGCATTTTTCTGCATTCTTTTTATGCTTGTCACACATACAGCCTGAAAACTATGGATTGTACTTATATAGTCAAATGACCAAGATTGTAAAATGAATCTAGAATATAAAATGTATGCCATACTGTTGTTCATCATACTTCTGAAATACTTTCTCCATAACACAAAAAATGTACACCAATTACAAATGAACATCAAACATTATTGTAAGCAAAGTACTGGCCAGCAATCAAAGACAGTCTAATTAGGATCGCACGTAGTGAGCCATAGGACTACGACCCAAGTAACGAATTAAAGAACGATGCACTGCATGTGAAATCTCCATTTTGTAGGGTCTTATACAAGAAAGAGTAATCCCTTCTGACTCTCCGCATTAAACTGATTTAGACAGTACAGACTAAGTCAGTTTAATGCGGAAAATGGAAATGTCTTGTTTTTTATTGTGCTGAGGCTGATACAAGAGGGTAATGCCAAAGGAGAACCTCTCATCTTAAGAAAGCAGAAAAGGAAATTTAAGTTTCCATGTAAAATACAGCCGAATATTCTATACACAGCCAGAAACACCTTGATATAGTTTTATATGTGCGTAATTTAATATATGATATAATATAATAATATTTTCCACTAATCCCTTTTCAACAATTGGTCAGTGAAAGATTCTTAACCTGTAGAGAATGCTGAATATAATTTTTCAGGAGGTCAAAGTAAATATTATACTCTATGAGCTTTATCAAAATTTATCAAACAATTTAAAAAATATATACAATAAAATGTAACAGGGTTGCATATGGCTCAGTTTTAGGCCACTGTTGTACTAAATGGCTGGTTTGTATACATAAAATATTTCTAATAATTGAAAGAAAAATATTTAATTAATTAATGAAATAAAATCTGAACAGATTATTTCAGCATTGTTGTACGAGTACTGTACATACATACAGTATGTGTGCAGACTGAGAAGCATAACCACATCCTGCCACACAAAGACTGCATGGGTACTTCATCTGGAAAATTTCAATTGTTGAATTAAAAGGTGTTTAATTTAAATGCTTTATATCATTAAAGTCCACCGGCGGCAGCAGCCCATGCATGGATTCATCACTTCATATATTATTTCTTAGGCACATTTAACACTGACCTATTTATTTCTGATTGTTTCAGTATTAGAAAAGACAAAAATGTACAAGGCTACTTCAAGTGGAGCTTCATTTAACAAGCTACACACTCACCTACAAAAAAAAAAAATCGAATGTTTTGCGATGCTACTGATGTAAAGGTTCACTTCAGTCAAGCAGTGCATTATAGAATTATATAACTTTAATGCTTGCGGTAAAAATGAAGATGAAAATACTAAGCAGGAATGGCCATTTTCACAGCAAGCTTATTAAAAGGGAGCTATGAGCAGAACAGCATGCATAAAAATGTGTATGAAATCTGTTCTCAAAGTTTTTCAGCATAACGGCAAACTTCAAACAGAAGGCAAGCATGCAATATGGATCTGAAATAATGACATTCTTACATCAAGATGCTCTCCGAGTGAAACACCACACATTCTTTTAGAGAAACGTGTGACATGGAGGCAATGCAAGTGTATTTGAGAGCAACATTGTTTGCGATTATTAGTAAAAAGAACTTATTTTATTTAAAGCTGATCTTCAGGACTCATAATGGAATGAACAAAAATGAATAAAAAGAGAGTGCTCACAGCTAAATCCACATCTCCTAACAGAAATTGAATAAAAGCCCTCAGGTGCAGCCCAAATTCAGCACCATCCATTCATACTTAAAAACTACATCTTTGAATGCTTCTTTTATAAAATCTCAATTGTATAGTGCTCTGTCAAGTCGCCAAGAGATTATGCACTTATCAAAGCAGAGGGAATCAATCATCTTTATTACAATAGAGTGGCAACATCCTGACGGTCCAAATAGGTTTTTTAGGCTAAAGTAATAAATTGACATCTTTATGTGCTTAAATAATGCTTTTGTGTGTCTATCAGCAGACTGTTTACTCTGTACCTAACATGACATTATAATTCTGATGAGGCCTTATGGGCTTTCTTTTCTGCATGAGAGACTGCTGGGTTTCTCTAATCTGAGAGAATGTTATGCTGTAAGAATGTTAAATATATTTTTTTTTTTGTTTTTTTAAAGTAGAACAGCAAAATCAGCACATGCCGCATGGCAAAGACCAGCTTAAAGTGCACATACAGTAACTAAACTGCTTTATTATATTGTGACTGACTCTTAAATCATTAACACTGGCGACATACAGCATTCTTTCAAATATTTGTTAAATGTACCTGATTTCACCTTACTGCTGCTAATGGAAACAGCTAATGAGTGTCAAAATGTAAAGGATTATTTATATGCTCTGCAATACAATACAGCTTGAACAGGTACCTGATGGTTTTACATAAACTGTGTTTAAACGCACAACTATACTAATCAGTTTACAGAAGAGTGCAGGGGTGAAACATTATCTCTGTTTGTACTGTTTGCACCTGTGCTCTTCTAATGCAAATGCTCTTCAATTCCTCTTAATCACATCTGGTTGGTCCCAATGTGACAAATATGAACTGTAAAAATGTTTTGTCTGGTAACGGAAATAGAAACAATTGTAAATTAACCATTTATGGTAAATGTGCACTATACACTTTAACCTCTCTTAATCAGTTTGAGGAATATAATAAAAGGACATTTCAATTTGAGTTTTCTAAGGACATCTAGCTCCTGAGTACATGGAAACTACATTTAAAAAATAGACCTGCATGGACTGAACTATCTTATAAAGCCCCTTCTATGCTTGATGTAATGGTAGCCAGAGGCTGTGAAAATAGTCTTCATTGTAAGAAACCTTCAGAAAACCGAACAGGACACAACTGCTTACAGACCAATGTACTGCAATGTGTCTTAACAGCAAATGGAAGCAGTGGGCTGCGGACCACTGGGCAAAACTCTGGGCCACATAAAGGAAAGCATTAGTCTTACTTGTGTTGCACTAGCATGCAAAGAGAAAAAGTTCTGAGGCTAGCAACATTACATAACATTTTGTGTCTTGCATTCTGTCAAAATCAGACATCACACATCAGTATCATGACATGTTCCAGAAATACAGAGAGAATCATGCAGCTTGAGACAAGCTACCCCACACATAAACAGAAGAAAACTGTTTAAAAAATAATAATAATCAGCCAGGTTATACACTCACTGCAAACCATGGTTATCATATTTAACATAAAACTATTAGTATAAATAATAATAATAATAATAATAATAAATTTGTACTTTAAATAAAATGACATGTTAACTGAAATCATTAAAGAAAATTTTTACTTTCAGTTAATAATTCTACAAATAATTTTAACTAGTTCCCAAGACAACATTTCTCATTCTCTTCTAGTTTAGCTTGATGTACAATTAAATTAATAAAACCTATAAAGACTTATTTAACAACAAATAAATCAATAAATAAAAAACATAACATAAAAATTGTCTTAAAGATGCTTAAATAACGCTGCCGCAAACTCTTAATGAGCTTTTTACTCAAAACATTTGAAGAAATTCATATTTGTTTAGTTTAGAATTTCATTAAAAAATAATTATAGGCACAATTTAAAGGCACATATAACTGCACCTTTATAAAATATTTGCATGAGAGAAACTGACTGAATTTAACATGGCCCAAGTGAACCACCAACAATACTCAAAAGAGCTTAAACCTATTTTAATTATTAATAACACCTTCTGCATGTCCCCATAAGCTTCCATGCTTTGATCAAGCATACATAATTAAATAATTCAAGCACATGGACTTGTGAGTATCCCCCCCCCAGCCTCAATTTTGTAGGTTATTAAACACTTAAAATTCTAATTTCATGGATTCTGAATCCATATTTGAGTTCATCCAAAATGTGACTTCGACACGTCCAAATAAAGTTACTACTTGATTGTTTTTTTAATGACAACACAGCTTGGCAGAATCTTTACAACAACGTATACAGTATGTGTGAATCATGTTCCTTAAGCAAATTCCTGTCACAGCAGCAACTGATGAGATCTATTCACAAGACAGACCATACTCAGCAGGAACAAGGCCGAATTCAGACACATAAACCCAGCTGCAGCGCAAGCTGGTGCTATTCTGCTGATTGGACTATTTGTCTTTAGAAGATAGCTACACTGAAGGCATCTTGCCTGAAAAACCCAGAAATCATCTTTTTTTTATAAACATATACGTGGACAGTGGTTGGCTTTTGGAAGCAGGACAGTCCGTATCAGTGCCCTTAGTGACAGCCTCAGCTTCCTCTGCTCTCTCCAAGCTCCTGGAATAGATCCAGCAGGCCTTCCAAATCCTTCCCCTGCAAACGGAGGGCTATTTATCTCCTGACAGCCACAAGGCCCATCATACAAACATCTCTCCACCGGCCATGCCACTCAGCTTTTGTTCAGCCGTCACATTGGCTATAGTCCTATTTCTGTGGCAGAATGAGGCACTGTCAGTCCTAATTCACTTACACCTGTCCAGCAATTTATCTGCAGCACACACCTTCTCAGAATATGGCAGCTTAGCATGTAAGGGGTAATAGCGTTGTCTTTCTGAGCAGACTGAGAAACTAACACAGCGGCAGCGATGTTAAGAAATATCTGCTTAAGAATAAGTTCCAGGAACTGCAGGATGATGGTGGACATACTGTAACATTATTGCCAAGGTTCACAAATAAAATTACTTTTAACAATGAGTGTTTTGTGATTTATTCCGGCTAAAAAATGTCAATAAGGTGCAAATAATGCAGTGAACGATTACTTTAAAACTTCTTGGAGCTCTTGAAAAGACATTTTGTTCTTTTTGACAAAACTCCCAGTATTCTCAGTAACATTAGGCCCTGCAAGGTATTCACAGTAAGTCTCACCCAGAGGTGTTTAATGAGGTCACACGATGATTTAACGCAGTGTCTATGTGAAGCAGAGTAATGCAGTTGATTGTGCAATTCTGGGATGTGGCATCACTTTTTCACAACAGTTTTCTGGAATAAAGAAATGTAAAGGCTGAAAAATCCCTTGACTAAATGTCAAGCTCTAAATCACTTGACTAAATACCAGGTTACAGTGATAAGATGCTACTTGGTGTCATATTTACAAGACTTAACCTGTTCAAATAAAGCTGCAGTGAATCTGCAAAACATTTTAAAGGGTTTATACAGTAAGAGTGCATTAAATTAAAAGGGCAGAGTAAGAGGCAGTTTTCAAAATGCTAAATACCAACAGCCATCACCACAGCACTTTCTTAAACACCTGTTTGTCGCTCTGCACCGCAACATTGTTCTGAAGTCTTTGCATTCAATGACAAAATACTAAATTTGACAAAATCGGCAAAATAGTGTGCAAACAGATTTGTTAAAAAAGAAAGTTTGTTATGCAATTTATGAGATATAACATGAACATGAAATGATGATTTTATAACTGGTTCCTGAGAAAGGCATCTTGTTATCTCTAAAGTACAGTATTCTAGCCCCTACTGGACTAAGGATCCTCTAATTAATTTTAATATATTTTTAATTCGACATATTTTATTAATAAATTTTAAAAAGGGTATTTAGGGACATACCCCATAATAATCAGCACAGAAAAACGAATTGTGTTGCTTAATTGTGTTGCATTAATAATCAATAAAAAGCAGCAGATTTATACGGGGGCCTTTAGACCTTAGTGCTTGATTTCATGCATCTGAATACTACCAGATATTAGATCGTCTACCGGATACACCACCATTTCAATAGCCTATTAGAATTAAAAAGACTTGGTAAGGTTACTTACACTGAAGCGTTGAGTAATTGTCCATTAGACTATTTCTGCAGATTGTTTGGTAGGCTACTAATCCCAGAGACACGAGTCACATCACACGACGGTTCGGTTTGTCCTCCGCTCCAGCGTTTCCCTTACATCAATGCAGCACTGAACGGGCATAATGCGCTGTGCACTCACAAACTGCTCTACTGATGTCTTACTGAGATCGTGCAGAAAAGGAATTATGTTCCAAAGCTTTTAGGAATCTGTGCATTGAGCCATGCCCTCCTGTTAATGTGGAGGAATGGAAAGTCAAGTTCATTGCCAACGATTAAATCGTATCTGGTTCTCTCGTTACGCATTTTCAAAGAAGCCCATAGACGTCTCTGTCATGACAAGTGACATGTCGTGACGGGATAGAGTCTGTAACTACGGCCCACGCGGTTCTTCTTGTATTCTGTCCATCTCGTCCCTTATTTTTGTTTAATGGATTACAATCCAGCGCGGTAAAAAATAAAAATAAAAAACCGGATCCAGTTCCTTGCACGAGCGCAGCGCGAGACTCTGTCCCCGGTACCGGAGAGCAGGATCATCAGTGGGGGGGGTCGGAGGAGAGGAGAGAGGAGTGGTCAGAGAGAGAGAGAGAGAGAGAGAGAGAGAGAGAGAGAGAGGCAAACCGGTATGACGTGACTCCGGTACTCGCAAACGACACTATCCACCCATCTGTTCATTGTTTTTTTTTCTTTCTTTTTTTTTCTTTTTTTAAGATGGAGGAATGTGTCTCTTACTACCATTGCAAAACTTTGTAATGGTAACTAAATAATCCAAAATATCTAACAGACTGAATAAGCAGTTTGACAATGCGCATACACTGTCATTTTTAAAATCAAAGTGCAAGTGATGCTACAATCTTAAAAAGGTTCCAAAAGGGGTTTTGACAGCGATGCCATAGAACAGTGATCCTCAGATCTGGCTAGCGAGATCCACTTTCCTGCAGAGTTTAGCTCTAACCCTAACCAAACACACCTACCAGTGATTTTCTAATGATTCTGAAGACACTAATTAGCCAATGCAGGTGTGTTTAGTGATAAGAGCTAAACTTTGCAGGAAAGTGGATCATGCGAGCCAGAGGATCACTGCCAGAAGAACCAGTTTTGGTTTCCCAAAGAACATTTCAGTAAACATTTCTTAAAATAATTTTTTTTTAAGAAGAACATTTAAAAAATCAAAATAATTTTTATGGAATTAAAAGGTTCCATGGATGTGAAAGCTTCAGTAAAAGTTCTGTCATGAAGACTCTAATGCCATGCCATTCATTCATACTAACAGTTCTGGCCAATCACTGCTTGGCAGCTGGAGTATATAAGCACTGAATTCTGTTTCATTTTTCGCAGTTGTTGATGATGATCCCCTCCATTCTCCCCCCAGGTAGGCCCTGTTCACTGATGCCAGTGAAAAGAAACCTTTATTTTTAAGAGTATATAGTTGTTATGGACTTCAGCAAGACTTTGGATATAAAACCTGACCACTTTGGCGATCACCATAATATTTTTTTTTATCTTACAAGCAGAGGAAGCTTCATGTTTAAGTGACTCAGCTTCTAGCTTCATATATGCTATGGACTGCATGATGTGAATGTGCAAAATGAAAAAGTGCCTCAAAAGTCTTGTGTTTGGCTAAGCAAGAATATTACCTGCATGGCCACTCTTTGTTTTACTCAGGATTGGTGTGATATCTCATTAGTTATTTCAGAGAGAACTTTCAAAGATCATTTTCATCCAAAAAAAAAAAAAAAAACCTGCTTACACGTTCTCATAGCAATATGCAATTTCTAATTTTTGGACTGTAATTTACTCAACTTGTCAATTCTCCTTTACAGTATGTTCACAGACTGCCAAATTTCAAGATGTAGGCCATTTTAAAGCCATCCTGAAATGGAAGTTGTGATTGTCTTCCGTATCGTGACATACCAAAGTGAAACGGCTTTCTGAACACAATTTTTGTTTTATTTTTTCCATTGATTTGTCCGTTTAATTTTGTTGACTTTGTGAATTCGTTGGATCAGTGTATCATTGTTGTTTTTTTATTGCTGTGAAGGGAGAGCTCTCGGTGGAAGAATATTTTAGAAGAAAGACTGCAGTATTCCATGACAAAATAAGAATTTTCATTTCATGGTGACTTTAATGTTTGTGATCTCACCCAGCATTAACTTAGTTTGAACATGTACAGATGTGAGTGAATTTGTTTATAAAGCCAATGACCTTGTGTCTTAATCAGATCAATGTATTTATGACCATACACTAAGAATTAAAATCATAAAAAAATGTTATGATTTGTGGACCTGCGATGAGCTGACCCCCTTAATTAAACTGACAGACACCCAGTCCCTAAATCAGATACCTAAATCCCTTTTTTTTTTTTTTTTTTTTTGTTACACTGAATTCACCTTTAGGATACAAATCTGTTGATGTATTTCTAACTTGCACTGTATCTGACCCACAGACAGTATTGTTTTTTCATCTGTACTGTATTTTCTTATACTTGTATTTATTCTTATGCTACTGTTCAGCTTATTGTATGTTTGACATAAAGTTATCCTGCTATTACTGTATTTGTAGCTGAACATTTTTATGACCTTCTTCCTTGTTGTTTCTGTGGTACAGGGGGATCTATATTTTGCAATTGTCTTAATTAATAATTAGGGACCAATAACAGAGCACCAATAACATTAGATCACCAATAACATCTGTTAATCCAAAACATTCACATTCCCAATCATTGTGATGATTAGAGTTTGAATCTAACCAACTTCAGTTATTAACTGGTAAAACCAAGAAAAAATCAAAAATTTTCTTGAGGACCATTACCTTTCCAGTCCACCGAAACCACATATCTTCCAACTTGTAAAACAACCAACCCATTGTTTTTTTTTTATGTGATGTTTAGGGCTGTGCAAAGCTGAGATCAATGATTCGACAATACTACACTAGAGAGCAATAAAGTAGTAGAGCAGTCTAATAATGGCACAGGCACAGCACTATCTATAAACACATGAAGAGATAAAATAAGAGAAATGAGCAGAAAATGTGAGAAGAGAAATTAGAAGGGAAAATTCGGGTACCTAGAGGACACCTAACACCCAATCAATTACAGTACAACATCAATTTCAACACTTCATTCTTCCCATTTTCATGGTTACGTTTACTTTATAGAAAATTTACTTTCAGAGGTCTGTTTTTTATTCATACTCTGCCACGATCTGGTGCCAAAATGTTGACCGGTATGGATTCACGTATTGTATGTTGAAAATGTAATGGATATCCTAATAAATGCTATGTCTGTTAGCACTGCATCATTCTGATACATTATTTAATACCTGGAAATGACTTGAAAAACAGACATAAACCATATAAACCGAGTATGAATGAAACAAACACTGCATGAGAGTATTTAGTGCTCCGTAATGTTTACATCTCCTCATTTCAGATATGAATAAAACACCAGGTCATGCATATACATTTAAGTTAAATTGACATGTATAAAGGGGTTGAAATTTCTGATGTATCGATTGTGTGAGTATGCGTTTCATACAAGACCTGGCAACTAGACAACCTTGAGATAATATATTGCTGTAAATATCACTATTATCACTAACCCAAACCCTAAGTGCCTTTGAGACGTCACAAATTTCCAAAATAAAAATATGAGGTTTTCTTTTAAAACTTCATATTTGTTGTATTAAGGAGACTGTAGGCTGTTAGAAATGCTAATAAACATTTTCATTACATAGTAATTATAAAATGTAGATTTTCATAAAGATATTTTGTCCCTTTCTCAACAATACATTTTACTAAGTGGGAAAAGTCTTTTGAAAATTTTAAATTACTGCAACATATTTGTATCCCTATAAAAAAGTTGCACTTTCTTTTCTAAATAAAACAAAACAAAGATATCTGCTTAAACTATCAATGAATACTAACTTGCCCTTATGTCTATATAAAGAAATCACACAAAAGGTTTTGCTAACTTCTTTAAATAATTTGTTTATTTTCATAAAAGATGAAAATGACAGGGTGGGCCTTGGCATGACAGGGTGGACAAATGCATTAATGGGTGGAGAGGACATCAGATAAACAACAGGAACAACAAGAAACCCTTAAGTAAACAAAGAATGATTTCAGAAATATGTGTTACACTGCAGTTGTAAACTGTAAACTGATTTAAAAGGGCATTTTTATATTTATAAGGCTATTTTTTCTCACCTTATTAGATGTATGCATGATATTTGGTCAAATTCTTACATTTAAATAAAAAAAAAAAAATTAGAATAGTAAGATACTATGCTGTTTCAAATAAAATGAAATCAATATATACGTGAAAAGTATAGTTTCAAAATGCAATAAAGTTATTTGAGTAAAAATTTGTCTTCTTTACAAAGAAAGTGGAAAGATGAAAACCTCTATTTTCGGTTTCAAACTTTCACATAACATCTTTAGGATAAAATACTATTAAGAATTCAAATCAGGTTTTGTTTTTTTTAGGTTCAGGTTTTAATTTTCAAAGATTTACTATAAAATGTATTTTTTTCCCCAAAAAATGCAATAAATCCATGATACTTTTTTTTTCTCCTCAAAATGCAATAAATCCATGATAGTTTTGTTTGTTTGTTTGTTTGTAATGAAATAAATCCACTGAATCAATAAGAAAGTTATTTTTTACATTGAAAGTAAGTTGATCCAAAAATGACAGCCTCTGAACTTGGTCAAAATTAATCTTATATACAGGCACTGGACTAAAAATACATTCATCAATCGCTTCGAAAATGAATTCAATGGGTCATCTTGTTAGTGCTATAAATGAATTACAGCAAAAAAAAAAATTACATTTCATCATGAACAAGAACATGAACAACAATATCACATTAACATAAATTTCCCTTTCATTCAACTTCCAAAAGTGCATTCATCTTTGCCATGTTACATTCATTTAGTTGATTAGTGCTATGTGCTGTAGTAGCAAAAATTATAAATGGCATTAATAAAAACACTAACACTGACAAGCTGAGCAATATCGCATTCATAATCAAATGCGATTCACCTAATGAACGCAATAGAGCGTAGCTTGTCAGTGATCTACAGCTCTGTGTATTAAATGCATCTGAATAATTTCCATCTGTAAGCACGTGATGGAGATTAACCGAAACTATTAAAAACAGAACCAGCTTTACTGACGAGATGCGCATGACAATCAAACGCGATTTATAATGCAGCCCTTGTTAGTTGATAAAGTACAAAGTAGATGAGTAAAACTAGGATGCCGGGTGTATTCAAAGTGACGTCATTACTGTGTAGAGTGCATAGTGCATTGTGATTGGTAGAGCGGATTTAATGCATTCTGCAAAAAAGAGAGACTGGCGTTTGTTGCGGTTTGGAAAAAAAGGGAGAAAACATGATCTAATAACTCTGCAAATATTGAATTTTGTGTAAAATTAAAAAATGACTTTTCAATACCGACTAGATACAATACTGATTTGGGCAGAAACTCAATATTAAAACAAAAAAAAAAAAAAACTCTTCATATATAATTTTCATTTCCACAGACTGTATACACTGCACTTAGAATTGCATAAATAATGCTATGAGATTAATGTTTTTTTTTTAATGTAATATTAAATGCACATGATCCCCCTGTCATGGATGGCTTGGTGACAGGGTGGATATTTTTTGTTAAAGATAGCATTTGATCAACATGCTCCACCTTCAGTCAGCAAAGTGGTTCATTGTTGAAGCTGAATGTGTAATGCTTAAAATATATATTTTGAATTGCTGAAACTTTTATGTAAATTAATATTTTAATATGACGGTGTGGATTTGTTAAGCTTGGCAACATGCAACTAGAAACACAATATGAAGAAAAAAAAAAAAAAAAGTGTAGATACTTAGTGCACTTGCACGAGATGTTTTAACCACCTTGTGCTGTGGTGCTGGGTTGGCGACCACCTTGTGCTGTGGCGCTGGGCTGGCGGCCATATTGTGCAGTGGTGCTGGGCTGGCGGTCCTACTGTCTGTAGACCACGGTCTAGAGTCGGCCATTCCACTGAGAGAGACAGGTGTGGCTGAGTCATCCCACCGAGATCGATGCCGTAGGTAACTGGTGAACCCCCAAAAGTCCAGTATCTCCAGCCCCTCCATCTCCCACCCAGGCAAAGGGTCATCCAGGCAGTCGTTGAATAGGTCCTTCAGGGCCTCATCATTATACCCCATCCCCACTGCTATTGTCCAGAACGTTTGTGCCAAGCACCTCACCTCACTCACCTTTTGATGGAGAGTGGTTAGTTTGGAAAGTCTCCCCATCCGCTCCTCTATGGTGGCTGGGGAACGTATATGAAATCCCACACCACTGGATCTTGGCATGATTGAGTCCTTCTGTCACGTACGTGAACACAGGAGATGAGAGATCCAAGTGCAGTGTGAGATTTATTGGGAAATCCAAAATCAGTGTCAGGTATATCCAAGCCGGGGTCGTAACCAAACATCAGTCCAAACAGAACCAAACAAACAGGATCAGGAACAGGAACAGGAACTCGAAACTAGGAACACTAGGTTAATATAGGGAGGGTAATGACTATCAAGTGAAGACACCTGAGTACAATTAACAGGAGTGCAATTACTGTGATGAAGGGACAAGGCTATGTGGGAATTGTAGTGCCTACGATGAGGTGCCTATGGGGAAGTGAGACCACTAGTGGAGACTCAGGGAAATAGAGACCAGACAGCATGACATTATCATATTATTTAAAAGTTTTATTATATTGTATTATGTTCATGATGACTAAGTGATTCTGATGAGGACACCAAAGGCACTTTATAGTTGTTTGGGCCATGCAAATTACGGGAGTCTTGCAGGAGAAATAACAAAACAGGAGGGGTTCGGGAGATGGGTGTGAAATACAGGAGACTCCCACAAAAAACAGAAGTGTTGACGGGTATGCGTGAATCTATTCCGCAAAAGCAGGTTAAACTCCTAAATGGATTACATGGTTAGCTGCTTTGTATATATATGATGTTATGGGTACTTAAAAAGTAGCAAAATGCAATTCATATACCTGCTATGAAAGCGAAGACAATTTATTTTATGTTCCTCCATGTTCTAAATGTCAAGACATTATTAAAACTGTATAAAGCTAGGTTCAGGGAATTGCTCAAGTATACAATGAAAATAGTTTTTCTTAGCTTACTTGAAGCATAACTTCAGCTGGCCTGTCTATTATGTTTGCAGAACCAACCTTTTGTCCTTTCAATGTAGGCTACATTATAAGTACATGGCACAATAAAAAGAAAAAAAAAAAATAGAATTTCTGTCATCATTAACCCTTGTGTGGTTTCAAACCTCTATGAACTTCATTCTTCTGTTCAACATAAAATATATTTTAACACCTCTCCGACTACACTGGAGCATTTTGACTTCAACTGTATGGACAAAACAATTCTCCAAATATTTTCTATTTTTCAATATAAAAAAAAATAAAATAAAATGTAGCTTCTAAATAAAAAGACAATTTTAAAGTGTTGTAGCTTCTAAACTAAGCATCAACATGTAAATCAAGCCCCTACGCCTTTCTAATGCTCATACGTGAATAACTTTATATGTCTGTGTAAGCCAGGCTTAAGTTGTACAATGCTGACAACAACTGCAGCAACACTGGGCTCATTAGCATTTCTTTTTTTTTTTGGTTTCATAAAAATTCCCACAAGGATACTCAAGTAGTGACTACTTCATTAAAGAACTTCAAAGCCTGTCTCTATCTACTGGTGCCCTTTAGTGCTTAGATCAGGATCTTGGCATAGCACCTCAGCAAGAAGCTTTATGCGTTTTAAAGCATCACAACACGCTGCTAGCAGAGTCTTCTCAGTTTCACAAGGCTGTCAAATCAGTTAACTGAAGTGAACACTCTGAAGTGACAGTGAAATGTACCTGCTACTGAAACATATTACACACCAAGAGTTTTGTCTCTTTTTATCCTTTCAACTTATTTTCCCTAACCTAAATTTCTTTGAATCCAGTAGACCAGAACATATCAATAAAATGACACCAAATATGCTAGTTTAGTCTAACACAATAAAATCCATGAAATATAAATGCATCAATTTATCCACCAGGAGTGGGAATAATAATTTTCTTATATCATTTCAAATTCATATTATTTCATTTACTGTGTTACTTTCAATTCATCAAACCAGAATCAAGGCTCCTGAAAATTATATACAAAACCACTAACTTCCAAGGTTGAGAAATGTTATAATGGTTGTAAAATTGAACAAGAAAGTGATTTTTGCCAGTATTAAATTGATCAAACCATTTAAAATAAACAAAATCGCTTATATTAGGAATTCCCTATGAAACACTAAATGTATCTTTTAGTGATATTGATGATGTACAATATTTCCATGAAGACTCATTAAAACCAGCAAAGCAGCACTGTACACTTTTATCAAAACTATTTGTTATCCTGCTCAGCATACCTATCCAATAATTTCAAGTGATCTTCAATTATGAGCAAGCTGATTATTGTCGGCCGTGAAAAAGAAAGAGAACTTCTTTTAGAGTAGTGATTAAAAGAATTCAGACCCATGATGACATATTGATTCTGAGGGATTTGATCATAATTAATCCCAACATGGCTATTAGCACTACGCTCTTCACTTTCCATTCAAACGCTCAGCCTCCTGCTCTTCGCATAATAAAGTATTTCACTAGTTCACGCTTACATATAATTAGCTGAGGTATGGTATGCGTATTTGGCGTGCTGTCCGGGGAAGGGCTCCGAGCTCGGGAATTGCCCGAAGCTAGAGTACCCCCCCTTCCCCGTATATTGTAAAGTGAACTTGAAGTGAGGAGATGGGGTGGAGGAGGGATGCTGATAAACCATCAATGGATAGAGGTAAGTCAGCGATATTTATACTGTGGGATTGATTACTTGATTGTGGTCCACCTGTGATGATAAGGCTAAGTATCTGACGCGCTCCTCCCGAATCTTCATAGATAATTACATTTCACTAGTTCACGCTTACATATAATTAGCTGAGGTATGGTATGCGTATTTGGCGTGCTGTCCGGGGAAGGGCTCCGAGCTCGGGAATTGCCCGAAGCTAGAGTACCCCCCAAAAAGGCAAATGTACAGGAGGACAGCCGCCAGTTTAAAGAATGCCCCCCAAAAAGCAGAGTACTGGCGGGGGCTGATTTGGTTTCTGAGAAGTTATCTCGTTGGCAGGCTGGAAGGGCCTACGTACTCCGGAGGGAGCGACTTGGGCGTTGAGAGAGTAGGCCCTACCAGCTGCAGCTAGTGAACTACGTGGTTGTTGGCGCCCGGTCGGTAGGGCTCGGGCCGATGCTCAACTGGAGTTTTTTGGCGTTGGATCGGTGAGCCCTGCCGGCCGATGAGGAGGAGCGGCGTGGTTGTGGTGCCCGACCGGGAGGACCCGAGTTGCCTCGACCGGAATAGGTCACGGTGTCGGCGTACGGGCCCTACTGGCTGATAGCCCCTGCTATTCAGTGGGTGAAGGGCCTAACGCTGACCGAGAGGGCCCATGAAGCCTCCGACAGGAGATTGAGACTCAGGATGACGGACGTCTGGGTCCTCTCGGTTAGGCAGATAAAAAGCTTTTGGGCCAGCCGACAAGGAGGACTCTGGCAACATCCGAAGGGAGATCCCGACTCACGGCATCGGCTGGATGAGATTCACTTGCGGCTGGCAAGCATAGGCCCGTCCGGGAGACTCTCGCCAGACGTCTGAAGGGAGCGCACGCGACAGACGGGTAAGCCTCGGCGGACGGGGAGGGTTGGAAAGGAAAACCCGACTGGGAGGACTCTCGCAGCATCCGATGGGGCCTCAAACTCAGAACATCGAACGGGTAAGCCTCGCCAGACGGGGTTAAAAGATGTGAGAGTAGCTGAGGGTAGCTTTTTTTTTTTTTTTTTTTTGCAGGATTTGGCGAGAGGACGAGACTCGTGGCGTCGGACGGTTAAGCCTCGCCTACCGTCAAATGGAAAGGTAAGTTGTGTGGCCGAGAGACTGTTGCCGACGTTCGAAGGGAGCACACACATCGAACGGGTAAGCCTCGCCGACCGTAGGGTGGAAACGTAAAGCAAGTCTGACCAGGAGGCTCTCGCCAGCGTCCGAAGGGAGCACGCGCATCGAATGGGTAAGCCTCTCCGGATGGCGGACAGAAAAGGTAACGATAGGTGGCCAGGAGGCTCTTGCCAGCGTCCGGCGGGGACAAACTGGGTGAGCCTCGCAGGCCGTAGGTTGGAAAAGGTAAGTTTGCGTGGTCGTTAGGCTGTCGTCGGCGTTTAAGGGAGTTTGCTACTCCTGGCAAGAGACGGTTTAGCCTTGGTGACCATAGGAAGGAAGGAGAGTTTATTGTGTGTTAGGTACTTGCAGCATTTAAGCAGCTTGCTTGTAGGTTAGTAACCTGAAACACACAGTAGGGTCGTGGTTGGCTGGCCAGGAGGCTGTCACCGGCGTCCGATGGGAGCACTCACATCGGACGGGTAAGCCTCGCTGGCCAAGGGTGGAAAAGGTCAGGTTGTCTAGCCAGGAGGCTCGGACCGACGTCCGATAGGAGCTTAGCTCCAGGAATCGAACGGGTAAACCTCTCTGGCTGAAGGACGGAAAAGGTTGTCCGGCCGGGAGGCTCTTACCTTCGTCCGACAGGAGCTTAGCTCCCGGATAGAACGGTTAAGCCTCGCTGGCCAAAGGACGGAAAAGGTAAGGTTGTCTAGCCGGGAAGCTCTCGCCTACGTTCAATGGGAGCCTTGACTCCATGCGTTGGGCGGGTAAACTTCTCCGTACGAAAGACAGAAATGGAAAAGCAGGTAGCCGGGGGCTTTCACCTACGTCCGAAGGGAGTGTGAGCTCCAGGCAACGAACGGGTAAGCCTTGTTGGCCGCAGAATGGAAAAGGTGAGGTTGTCTGGCCGGGAGGCTCTCGTCGGCATCCGATGGGAGCTCAAGCTCTTGGCATCGAAGAGAGAAGCCTTGCCGGCCATAGGATTGAAAAAAGGTAAGGTTATCTGGTCGGGAGGCTATGGCCAGCATCCGGTGTCTTTTTATTTATTTATTTATTTATTTTCTATATTTATTTGTATTTTCATTTATTATATTTATTAAAATTTGCGACACCAGATGGGTAGTCTCTCCAGCCATCGGAGGGAAAATTGAGATTGTTTTATCTGCGAAGAGCCCGTTAGTGTTCGGCGAAAGCGTAACTTGCGGTATTGAATGGGTACATCTTGCCATCGAAGGGAAAATTTATTTGGGCTGCAATGTACTCATTGGTGTTCGATAGGTAAATGTCGCTTTTTTTTTTTTTTTTTTTTTTTTTTTGGCTTTTTTAATCGGGTAAGCTTCGCTGGTGGTTGGATGGAAAGTCCAAGATTGATTAAGTGGGAAAGCATCTGGCAGGATTTGAATATTTGCGTTGTCAAACGAGTAAGCTTTGCTGATAGTTGAATGGAGAAGGCAAAGGTTGGTTCAACCGGGAGCCCTCTTGCAGCGCCTGGCAGGGAGTTTGATACTAAGGATGATTTATAATAGTTGAATGGAGAAGGCAAAGGTTGGTTCTACCGGGAGCCCTCTTGCAGCGCCTGGCAGGGAGTTCGATACTAAGGATGATTTATTTGTCTACGAGGGTAGACGCTGTGAGGCTTACTTGGATAATTGTTTAGCACATCCAATGAGCTGCTTCCGATAATGAGAGAAAAAATCTTGGTGCAGTCATAGTATCCGAAATTAAGTGTGCAAAAATAAATTAGGATTTCCTGTGCCAGTGTACCCCAAATGGGTGCCATGTATCGGCGATGTGGTCATTGTCAGCATGTGAGATCGATGGTACATATCGACGATGTAATCGTGCATGGGTGGAGTAAGAGAAAGATTCTTTATACTGTCTGAGCTTACTATTTACCATTTTGACCATGCAGGTGCACGAAAAGAGCCTATGGAATCGCCCATAATCAAAAAAAAAATATATACTTTCGGAAGTACTGATACACTGGTATTAAGTATAAATACTATATTTAAATACTGCTAGTTCATGTAGTCGGCACTACGATCATCTCGCTTGTCCAATGATTTTTTTATTTTTTTTATTTTTTTTAAACCTACGGGCTCACATCGTCCTTTGAGGGCACGGGCGAGCGGGAAATGCAGTGCTGAGATGGGATAACGGAGCGGTTTGATTAATTAAGGTAGGCCGAATTAAGGTAGGCCGCCTAATGATTATTATAAAAAACGTTGGTTGGAGAATGGGCCTAATATCGTCTTGGCTATTGTCGATACATGATGCTATCACCGCAACCTCAGATGCATGGCATGCCTTTAGGCGGAGGTGATGTGTGGTATTTTATTTTTATTTTTATTTTTTTTTTATATATATATATATATATTTAAGTGTAGGAAAGGCTCCTGCGGGAGCAGACGCTGCAACAGCAGTGGGGAGAACGGGAAAGGCTCCTGCGGGAGCAGACACTGCTACGGCAGTGTGGAGGTACAGGAAAGGCTCCTGCGGGAGCAGACACTGCGCGGCAGTGAGGAGGTGTAGGAAGGCTCCTGCGGGAGCAGACACTGCACAGCAGGGAGAAGGTGTAGGAAGGCTCCTGCGGGAGCAGACACTGCACAGCAGTGAGGAGGTATAGGAAGGGCTCCTGCGGGAGCAGACACTGCTGCGGCAGTGGGGAGAACGGGAAAGGCTCCTGCGGGAGCAGACACTGCTGCGGCAGTGGGGAGATACGGGAAAGGCTCCTGCGGGAGCAGACACTGCTGCGGCAGTGGGGAGATACGGAAAAGGCTCCTGCGGGAGCAGACACTGCAGCGGCAGTGGGGAGATACGGGAAAGGCTCCTACGGGAGCAGACACTGCAGCGGCGGTGGGGAGATACAGGAAAGGCTCCTGCGGGAGCAGACACTCCAGCGGCGGTGGGGAGGTACAAGAAAGGCTCCTGCAGGAGCAGACACTCCAGCGGCGGTGGGGAGGTACAGGAAAGGCCCCTGCGGGAGCAGACACTGCTGCGGCAGTGAGGAGGTACATGAAAGGCTACTTGCTTCGGCTGCTGTAGATGTTGGCTGTGGGAAGAGTAAAAAGTGTTAGTAATATTTGATGGGGCAAGCTAAAAATGGATGGGTAGCCTACTGTGTTACCAGCTTAGCAATTTGTTGCCTGATTTGACGATTCCTCAGGCCTTGTCCACCTTATTATGTTCCTGTTGGAAAAGCATCTTTCCTCTCATTTGGCCTCCGGGCTCTTTAGACGGACTCCCGAGTGGATACGTTTGGAACGCTGTTTTCACGTTGTATTATGGACTGTGGAAACAGAGGCTTTTGGAAACGATTGAGCATGTTTAGTCTTGTAAGGCGTTGTACCGAAAGACATGATTATAGCAGTAACGTTAACCCCTTACAAGATACCCCCCATTTTTGGCATGGAGGCAGAAATTATATACCCAAAATAAAGATGTTTCTGTTCATGATTCTTTCTGACTAGATCCATGATCAACATTTGTCCACGAGCTAACACTTTGACGTTTACCGTTCAGGAATAGGAATAGTTTTCCTGACATGATGGAAAATTAATCACTGGAATTATGTTTTATCGAAATATTGGTCAGATATAAAAGCCAAAGTCTTTGGACTTCAATTGATGCGCGGCTTATCCAGATCAAGTAAGAGAGTGATGTTTAACGTGCTGTGAAAACGAAACATAGACTGGGGCCGTTGGCGATGCTTGCAGCAAATGGGTTAACGGCAGTTATGTGCTATTTGCTTCCAAGTGGTTTCTAAAGAGACTTACTTTCCGGTTTTCCGTATTACGGTCCTTAAAAGGCGATGGTAATTTTACTCATGCTTGCTATCCTGCATCAAAACACGAGGGCAGATGCGTTTTAGATTAATTTTGAGTGATCACGCCAGTGAATGGTAAAATAGGTCCCTAAATGATTTGGTCCTACCAGAAGACTTGCATGCAAATGAAAATTTTTAAATTAAATTAAGCATTTAGCAGGCGCTTTTATCCAGAGACTTTTTTTTTTTTTTTTTTTTTTTAACTTATGTCTGTATCATTTCGGCGAGGTTTAAACGTGCGCGGTAAGGCGAATGTAACAATAATAATAATAATAATAATGCATTTTATTTGTAGGAACAAACGCCAAAAGCAATACAATAATTCATTAAAGACAGACAGTCTTGAATAAATGTGACTTAATCAACAAAAATCGCCCAACATAGGTGCATGCAGAAGAAGTACATACCATAGCGTAGGGGCTTTATATGAAAAGGCTCTTTCCCCCATGGTCTTTAGCTCACATTATGGCTGGTGAAGTGAAGAGTTAGTAGAGCGAAGAGAGCGTGATGGAATATCAGGACTGATGAGTTCACAAAAATACTCAGGTGCAGTCCCATGAAGTGCCTAGTATGTTAAGATAAGAATTTTAAAATCAATTCTCATGTTTACGGGAAGCCCGTGTAATTGTGAAAGAACCGGTGTAATGTGTTCGCGAGGAGAAGTACAAGCGTGCGGCAGAATTTGTATACTGAAGCTTGCTCAACGATTTAGCTGGAAGGCCTGAGAACGAGGCATTACAATAATCTAACCTAATGCCTTTGGCTTCGTGGTTAAAAAGTGGCATCATCATCCGACGGAACGGTGTATCTGTAGTCCAAATCTATGCGGAATCCACACCCCGGATCAGCGGGTGGCGGTAATGCACCTTTACGTTGGTTTGCCAAAACCTCCATAAAACACTACTAGAAGAAGACGGAACAAAACTTTAGCCGCAAAACTGCTTTTAGATGCAACACTTTGAATGCAAACTGCCGTAAAAATCCAATGAAGAAAAAGAAGAACCTGTTTTTTAGCGTCTTCGCCTGGAAATGTATTAGTCTGCGCGCCGCTAGAGGAAGCGGCCTCAAACTGCCACTCGGCCGGAACGCCGTGGTGAAAGGCTGAACCGTGGTTGGATTCTTTCTGCTGCAATCCAGCGCTCGACGAGAGCTCGGTCTCGGGCGGCGCGATCGTGTATCGAGCAGGCAAGCTCGGAGTTGCACGGTCTATTGGCCACGATGTGTGGCTTGGCGAGGATAGCAGCTGTCGCGATGACGCTTAATGCTGCTCAACGGCCGTGTTTGGCTGGGTAGAAATGATCTCGGGTCCGGCAAAAGCAGCAGGTCTTATAAATCCCCTGTGTAGCACTCTTCGTTGGTACGAAAATTGGGTCTGTGATAAGGTGACTGACGAGGCGAACCAGCATGCTGATAAACCGTCAATGGATAGAGGTAAGTCAGCGATATTTATACTGTGGGATTGATTACTTGATTGTGGTCCACCTGTGATGATTAGGCTAAGTATCTGACGCGCTCCTCCCGAATCTTCATAGATAATTACATTTAGTGTTTATTAAGATGATTACCTAGTGCAATTGGGACATACAGGGAGAAGTTGAACCTATTTTTGTTCTTTCTGTTGAGGGAACAAGTAAATAATCCACACTATATATATATACAGGGCTCTCAAGTTTTGAACTGAGTTCAGAGTGAGATTTTGCCCGCGGTCGCGATGGCGGCAGGGGTTTGATGGGGACGGGTGTCTGATCTCATAAATGACACATATTCTTACAAATAAAATAATATTTATTTAATTCAGCATTTATTTGTGTGTGTGTGTGTGTGTGTGTGTGTGTGAGAGAGAGAGAGAGAGAAAATGGTCAGTGTTGTTTATTGTAGGTGTTGGTAGCTGGTTTTGAGGCCAGGGGTTGGTGGCTCCCATTTGAAGCACTGTGGTTCCAGGCCAGCCATTTTTCACAGTTCCATCAAGTGCTAAGCTGTTCCTGGTTTTGGTCTTGTTTAATCCCACCATGGAGAAAACCCTCTCAGCATAGGTATTTGAATGAGCGAGCACTAACACTAATGCAGCTATTTTAGAAAGCCTCCCTGCTTATGTCCCTCACACCTTGATGGACACAGGATTTCTCTTGTCTGCAGACTAAGCACCAGTAAAAAGAGCTGGTGGTTCCCATTGTGATGAATGGCCATCGTGTTGACCACTCCTTCTTAAAGGAACACCTACAGGTGGCTGCTCTACATAACCCTCTCTTTTTCCCTGTTTCCAGTGGCTTCTCCACTGTTTCCTCTATGGTCCTCCACAGTCTCTTCCATGCACCCATCCTCTACTGGCACTCCCTCCCCTACTGTATTCTCCACAGCCTCCTCCTCTGACCTAGCCACCTTTTTAGGGAGCTGGGCCCGCATTCATAATGATTTTAAGAAAGTCCTCTCAGAAAACTCTTAATTTAGCTTAAAAACTTTTACATAGGAGTCTTAGCTTTAAAGCAATTCGGGACCGATCTGAGAGCAACTCTGACTAAGGAAAAGACAAAAACGTTCATCTTAGTGAGGAGGCGGGGTTGACCCCGTTGCTATGTATGACACAATCTTTTGAAGACTGTGATTGGTTGGTAGTCCAAGAAGGAAAAAAAGAGTGATTTTAAGTATAGGGTCTATTCTAATTCTCACTTTGAATTTACATGCGTAATTTTTCCTATTTGACCATTCTCTCTCTCTCTCTCTCTCACACACACACACACACACACACACACACACACACACACACACACATTATATGTGTGTATATGAATTCTATTTTTTTATTTACCATGCTTTTAATTTCCTATAAGATATTTGATTGGTTAGAATGATAAAAATTGCTCGACTCTTTCTAATTACAGTGATTGCCGTCCTATGTAAGTGGCGGTTTGAATGTTGGTTCTAATGTATCAAACATGGAATCAAAGCCAAGAAGGGCGAGAAAGCCAAACTGGACAGAGGAACAGTGTTTACTGTTACCCCAGTTAGTGGATGAACACCAGGACATTCTTAAAGGAAAATTCAGACACAGCAAGGGCAAGAAGCAGACATGGGAGCGTATAGCACAAACTATTAACGGTTCATTCCCTGCTTGTGCGCACCTATAAGCCTGCTATATTCATAAATGCAGTTTTTTGAGCCTGTAAGGTGGGAATGTCCAGTGGAAACGAAATGAACTGCGAACACAATAAGATGTTCTGAAAGTGCTGTAATTGTTTGTGTGATCACTCTGCTTACAGAAGGTTGTGACAGACTCAAATCATCACTATTGCATTGTTGCATGTTCCCAGTTGCCAAATATCGTAATGTAGTGATTACTTTAATTTATATATTAAATTATATTATATTAAATTATATATAATCTATACCGTCTTATTAACTCATTGTCATCCATTGTCTGCAACACATTTCTTCTGCCTCTTCATCTTTCTGCCATTTTCTCCTCTGCTAAAGAAACTCTTAAGCCTCTTAAAAGTCCTCGTCTGTGCTCATAACAAATTTTACCTTAAGACCTCTTTTAAGGGATAAGATGCTTTCTGAATTACTTTTTTCTTAACTAGGATTTTTTTCTTTAATTTTAAAAGTAAACGCCCATATTTCTAAGAATTTTCTTAGAATTTTGTCACTAGGAACTACTTTTTGCATTAAGATTCTTTATGAATATGGGCCCAGATCTTTTAGAACAAAGCATGAAAGATTGATCCTTTGCCTCTTCCCTGACATCTTTGAAATAGACGAATGCAATAATCAATATTATACATTGGATAAAATATAATGAAATAGCCTAGGCAAAACGTTTTCAAAATGGGGACCAGGATGAGGTGCAGTAAAAATAAAAGGAAAGAAAAAACGAAAAATAATTCAAACTATTATGGATACTGCCATACAAGTATTTTGAATAGGCCTATTATAGAAGTCTCTTATATAAAACTATCAGAGTAGCCCCGCATCCTCTTCAACGTGTTAATTTGGCAATAAAAAAATAATAGTGGGCTAATAATAGGCACAAAAGCTACGGCCGACCACGTATAATGGCCAAAATTGCGTGCGTGTCGGGGTCATAATAACCATCAGACCAAAACATATCTTAGACTGTTTTTAAAAAATGTTAAATTAATATATTGATAAAAAAAAACATATAGTGAAAATCTGTGTCATTGTCTTGACAAGTCTGTAACCGTAACGTTACCTACTTCAGCGAGCGTCTGGATCTGTGTTGCACACGAGCCTGTAAAAATCTTACCCGGATACAGCAATGCTATTTTCTGATTGGTTGATCGGTAGCTATATTTTTTTATTCGTTTAGCTGGTGCGTGTCAGGGCCTTCGGGGAACTCACTTGATTCCTCTACGTTACCTGTTTCACTGTTTACAAAAATAGCGCCGCAACTTGGTGGGCGTTATCCTCGTAATGTCTCTGTGCGTGAGAAATACAAGGTGTGGCGTGTGAGCGTGTGAACGGGTTGAAATGCGTGAGTCTCACGCCCAATGCGTGAGACTTGAGAGCCCTGTATATATATATATATATATATATATATATATATATATATATATATATATATATATATATATATATATATATTTCTGTGTTCTCAGGACAATGCTTGAGAATAATTATTTATTATACTTCTGTGTTTCAGTATTGTTTCAAATTATATTGGAAAGACTATAATAGGATGTCCAGTGGTAGATTTAATGTGGTAAAATACCGTGTTATTTGGCTTTGTAACCAAACTTCTAGTCACTCTTTTTTCATTATTCAGTATTTCTCATGGATTTCCTCTCTCCCTGCAAACACACACACACACACACACACACACACACTATATCTTTTACAGTACTTTCTGGACCTGCAACTGTGTCTGGACACTACTTCACTCTTCAACTCACTAAGGTGAACAAACTTTTGTTCAAAAATAAAGGCCCCCCGAGGCTCTTTACTGCTACTTCATAATAGCAGTCTTCATTGTCCACCATTTCCTTCTGAAAATATCAGATAAAACATATTGCTTGTGGAGAGACATTACAGCCATAACAACTCAATTTCACCTTTCCTTGCTGTCACATAACATCATAATACATAACAATAAATACATACAAAAAATAAAGGTGGGAAAAATGCACTTAGCACCAAGTGTGAAACTAAAATGATTCTTTATTTATTTTCCAAAATGTTTACTCTCTTCATGCTTTCTATGCTTATTCCTCAGCCTGATGACACCAAATTCCATTGGTCCTTGTGTGTCCAATACTTTTGGCCATTTTTTGGCCAGAGGAAATAAAAAAAATAAATTGTTTAAAGGAAACAGAAATCAAGGTCAATGTAGAGTTTCTTATTCACATAAAGCTTGAACACACTTTATTTTATGGTCCATTTCTCGCTATTAACAAACCATTAACTATGACTTTGCCTAAATAAATTCTTAATTTTCTCCTATTAAAAGTTAATAAGATAGTTGTTAAGTTTAGGTATTGGATATGGGTTTAGGGATGTGGAATATGGTCATATAGGACACTATTTGATTTATAAGTACTAATAAACAGCCAATGTATTAATAATAGGCAGTAAATAGGGAGAATTGCACCCAATACTAAATAGTTACCAAAAGCTTAAACTTTCTGGCCAAACCATGTTAACTTTCTACTAGACTTTTACCTTTATTCAGGACAATAAAATACATGTGGGGCCCTTGGGTTATTAGAAATTAGTAATGAATTGTCCACTGGTATGTACTGTATCTACACCAGACACCAGTAGAGTCCTGTATTTCTGCCCATGAGGCAATGTTGTTCTGCTCGAGGTGCAATGCTTTATTTCGGCTTTAGGAAGAGAACTGTACTTTTGCTCTTGTCATTTTGCCTGATCTGCTGTCTTTGCCAAACGTGCATTCCTAATTATCTGCCTTAGAAATACGGTTTTATTTTTGCAAAGAAAATGTTTTTGACTGCCGTTTTGTTTTGCTAAGGAAGAAGTGCTAGCATACTATCTAGATAGCCGGGCATTGATGCTAATAACTGCATAAGGAAAATCTTTTTCTGACTGAAAGCAATATTTTTTTCCACAAAATCAGGACAGAATTCCACATTTGTGTGGCAGAAATGTATACATCTAATGATGAAAGGTGCGTCTACGTACCCTAAAATACAAAATTCCAATTCCAAAAAAGTTGGGACACTGTACAAATTGTGAATAAAAACAGAATGCAATAATTTGGAAGTTTCAAATTTTAATACTTTATTCAGAATACAAAATGGATGACATATCAAATGTTTAAACTGAGAAAATTTATAATTTTAAGGGAAAAATAAGTTGATTTAAATTTTCATGGCATCAACACATCTCAAAAAAGTTGGGACAAGGCCATGTTTACCACCGTGTGGCATCCCCTCTTCTTTTTAGTCTGCAAACGTCTAGGGACTGAGGAGACAAGTTGGTCAAGTTTAGGAATAGGAATGTTGTCCCATTCTTGTCTAATACAGGCTTCTAGTTGCTCAACTGTCTTAGGTCTTCTTTGTCGCATCTTCCTCTTCATGATGCACCAAATGTTTTCTATGGGTGAAAGATCTGGACTGCAGGCTGGCCATTTCAGTACTCGGATCCTTCTACGCAGCCATGATGTTTTAATTGATGCAGTATGTCGTCTGGAATTGTCAAGTTGGAAAATGCAAGGTCTTCCCTGAAAGAGACGACGTCTGGATGGTAGCATATGTTGTTCTAGAACTTGGATATGCCTTTCAGCAATGATGGTGCCTTTGTAGATGCGTAAGCTGCCCATGCCACACGGACTCATGCAACCCCATACCAACAGAGATGCAGGCTTCTGAACTGGGCATTGATAACAACTTGGGTTGTCCTTGTCCTCTTTAGACCAGATGACATGGCGTCCCAGTTTTCCAAAAAGAACTTCAAATTTTGATTCGTCTGAACACAGAACAGTTTTCCACTTTGTCACAGTCCATTTTAAATGAGCCTTGCCCCAGGGTAAACACCTGCGCTTCTGGATCATGTTTAGATATGGCTTCTTTTTGACCTGTAGAGTTTTAGCCGGCAACGGCGAATGGTACGGTGGATTGTGTTCACCGGCATTGTTTTCTGGAAGTATTCCTGAGGTCATGTTGTGATTTCCATTACAGTAGCATTCCTGTATGTGATGCAGTGCTGTATAAGGGCCTGAAGATCACAGACATCCAGTATTGTTTTCCGGCCTTGACCCTTACGCACAGAGATTGTTCCAGATTCTCTGAATCTTTGGATGATATTATGCACTGTAGATGATGATAACTTAAATTTTTTTGCAATTTTTCTCTGAGAAACTCCTTTCTGAAACAGCTCCCCATTTTTCGCCGTAGCATTGGGTGAATTGGTGATCCTCTGCCCATCTTGACTTCTGAGAGACACTGCCACTCTGAGAGGCTCTTTTTATACCCAATCATGTTGCCCATTGACCTAAAAGTTGCAAATTGCTCCTACAGCTGTTCCTTATATAATGTACATTTAACTTTTATGGCCTCTTATTGCTACCTGTCCCAACTTTTTTTGGAATGTGTAGCTCTCATGAAATCCAAAATGAGCCAATATTTGGCATGACATTTCAAAATGTATAACTTTCAACATTTGATATGGTATCTGTATTCTATTGTGAATTAAATATAAATTTATGAGATTTGTAAATTATTCCATTCCTTTATTGCTCACCATTTGTACAGTGTCCCAACTTTTTTGGAATGCGGTTTGTAGATCCTTTTGCCAACACCTGAGAATACATTGACATGCCAATTTCTCCTATATGCAGGTGTAAATGTGCAGACTCAGATTTTCCCAAATAGACGTTCGGCTTGATGACAGCATGGCATCATACACCAACGGCCAAACAGGAGACGCTATATATCTTATTTAATAAAAAAAGATCATATTTGTACTGTCTATATAAAGCTTCTGAAGCACAATTCTGCGTCTCATCTGAAGCAGGAATCTCATCCCTGCAACACTATTTGTACTTAGCTTCCCTGTGGGCTCTCTGTTGCCATAGCAACCTCCTTCTCTCCATTCTTTCTGGGTGAGAGCTGAGGAGATGGTTAAAGTGCCTGAAGAGGAAGTGTAGGACAACAGGATTAGGAACTAGGTCCAGATCCTTCAAAGAGAGCAAAACAATGACAAAAAGGATGGCAACTTTTGTCAGCTAAGCACATTTTCCACAAAGACAAAGGCACCTACTGACCAAAAACGGGTGAATTACAGTAGACATTCAGTGTTGCATATTTGTATATGCCATTTATTTGAAAAAACACACAATAGTAAGACTGTAAAATATTATTGCATTTTAAAATAACTGTGATTTATTCTTGTAATGGTAACTGAATTTCAGCAGCTATTACTTTACAAATATGCTGTTTTAGTGCCCAAGAAAAGGATGCATTAAACTGATCAAACGTGACAGATGGACAGAAATATGTGTATCATGGCTTCCGCAAAAATATTTCCACTGCTGAACTGGACGCTTCAACTGTTTTCAACAAAGATAATAATGATAATAAGAATGGTAAAACACCAAATCAGCATTTCTGAAGGATCATGTGACACTGAAGACTGGAGCTTTGGCATCACAGGAATAAATTCTATTTTAAAATATATACTTAAATGGAAAACAATGATCTTAAACTGTAATAATATTTCACAATCACAATATTACTTTTTACAGTATGTTTGACCAAATAAATGTGGCCTTGGTAAGCACAAAATTCAAATACATAAAAAATGTGAATTATTCAGAATTTCTGACCCCCAGTGTATGTATATCAGGACAAAATAAAAAAATTCTAGTTTTGTAAAAAAAAAAAAAAAAACACAAATTGTTGTGCTCTTGGATTACTTGCCTCATCAGATAGAGCGGGTATTTGTCTCATTAACTGTAAAATATAACTCTTTACCAGCAGAGTATCATCATCTGTCATATCGTTATCATCAATCTGGCCTATTTTCTCTTATTTATTTTCTTTTTTTAATGACATCCCTATATAACACAACACACGGATGCACTTTGAAGCTAACATTGTGATTTGTCCCTTCAGGTGGGGCTAGTTTCTAGGATAATGTTAACAAACTAGTTGAACAGATGCATATTTGTGTCAGATCAGCTTGTGTAACAGATGGCATGAATATAACATGGAATCCTGAGGCCCAAAGCAAGAGTTACACAGCGATGTAATTCACCTTTACTGAATTTAATTGGACAACTACATGGGGCAAAATGGATTTGAATGCAAACAAATGGTTTGTTCACACCACATATCTTTGCTAATCTCAGCTGTCTGAGGCAGACTGGTTAATCACTTGTCTGCCTGGAAGGGCAATTCTTTTTGGCAAATCTATGCTTAAAGTATTCCAAGAATTGTCTCTGGGGTGCTCCAAGTCACTGTCCTCGCTTCTCCTTTGTTATTGTTTAATTATTAGGCAGAATTCATTCCAGTCAGGCAACAGGATTAGCCTTCCAAACCCACTGCCTGTCAAACTAAACATCTGATCTGATTTGTTTGGATGAGAGTTAAGGATGCACCAGAAGCCTTTTGAAGGACACGGATAATGATATCAAAATGAAGGAAAATTTTACAGAATAGAAAAAAAATTCTGTAGACTGTATTTTTTAACAAGCACAAGGATAAAGTAATAATGAGTGATGGTATATAAAATCATGTTTTTAGCATTATTTGAATTCTTTTTAAAGCTGTTTTAAAGCTTTTGAGATAGATAGTCTACAATAATACGCTTCTATGGTTTGAACAGGCTGCACACAAGTGGAGTTTGATTCATGAATGAATTAGTGTTTTATAACAAATTGTGAACAAATAAATGATTCTCACTTGTGCAGAATTGTGGCACATAGCATCATTTAAACAGCATAAGCAGCACTTATTTTGCATGCATTAGCTTTAATTTACATAAAGACTGTATTTCTTTAAATAAATTATTCAGTATTTATAAAAATAATAAATTTTACAAGGCATATTTGCTAAAAATATATTTTAAAGCTAAATGAAACACCAATTTTAATAGATTAAATATATAAGATAAAAGTTTTTTAACTCCTAAAAGTTAAAAGTCAACCAAAGTTCTACCACTGCATTTAAGACAAACACTTCTTGTGACAAAATGGCAATTTATTAAAATTGTGTTGCATTAAAAATTAATATAGCTCAAAAATCTGTTTGCATGACATCTGCCATTAATCAGACATTTGCAACTTTTCAGAAGGCAAAAACATTACAAGCCTGGAAAAAATCAGCACTGGAAAGTTCCTGACACATTTACCAATATTCGTTTAACCCTAAGACACAATATAAAGTGTAATTGTAAACACTTGTGAAAAATCGATACGAAAAATTCCTTCATATAAACCTTGCACATTAAGCCCTGTTTTTACAGACTTTTGTACATGCATTAATACGTCACAAGCCACGTGTTGACACATTTGGTGTCATGAAATAGTAATAAGCTTAGTGTTATGATGAGCAAACATATTTTTCTCTGCAACAGAGACCCAGAGCTTTACAAAGACTATTGCCGCGTTGCACCACGATGCAATAAATCATTTAAGATATTTCTTTGGATCAGCTCTCAATAGAACATGGACTGTCATGAGAGCTTTATCTTTCCACTACAGAGGGATGGTCCTTTGTTGATAAAATCTGTCAAATTCATAAGTTTGAATAAGAAAAATGAACGAGCTTTGAATGTATTTATATTCAGCTGATCCTTCTTTCTGTAAAATGTAAAAACCTCCAGAGATGCCAGTTGACTAAATGAAAAGCAATTATTTTTAACTATGCATTATCTCATCTAAACATAAACTGAAAGCAACACTGTTCAGGTCCTGACATCCTCAACTTGATGTTATATCCACTCAGATAAGTATCTGGTTGTGACAGACTGGATATGTGCTGCCATGCTGGTATAATGAAGGTCTGATGACAAGCGAGCCACAGGCCTCACCAGCAGACCTGAGATTGTGCCAGCCTCAGCAAGAGAGAGGGAAGTGTGAAACCTCAGCCAGGAGTGCTGCTGATGATGAGAAAACTCTCAATTAACTCTCACATAATCATGCAGAAGAAGAGACAATCAAACACTGAGAAACTTTTGCTGTGACCAAAATTATGATTTTAGTGACTTTTAAAAGGTGAGCACTTTTTGTATGGAAGCTTGTTGCCGCCACAGGATACATTTTTTTTTTTTTTTTTATAAAATAAATTATAAAAGTTTATTTTTGTATAATTCTCAAAATTTTGAATTTATATTTTAACTGCTAATTCTAAGAAAAAAAATCATAGTTGTGAGATGTTCTGTGAGATGTTAATAAAATTAGCTTTAAATGATAATAATAATAATAATTTCTTCGAGGTAAACAAAAACAGTCGAGTTAGAATAGAAAAGTTAGATTTGTGAGGAGAAAAGGTCATCAATTAATTTTTGATTATTAAACTGGCTTTAAAAATGTTAGCATTTTGTGAAGTATTTTCATATTTTAAGAAGGAAAGTCTGGGTCTAAATGGTAAAACAATGGAATATAAATCACATAAAATATATTTAAAAGAGAAAAAAATCATGAAAGCATAACGTTTCTAAAACAGTTTCCATCACTCTGTTTTTATGCACATTTTGAAGCATTGCATCAGAAAGAGTGATGGAAATGGCAAATTTCAAGAGAGAGAGAAAGACAGAAGTAAAAACAAAATTAACCCCTTGTACATTGAAGTGGTGAAGTACATTGCATGTTTTAATCTTGTGCACTTTATAATTATTTATGTATGAACTGAATCTGGTTTACATATCTGAACCTGGCAGACAGGTTTAGGTATTCATGGTGCCATGGAAACATTGTGGGATGTAATGGAGACAATCCAAGTGGAATGTCATGGAAACATTATGAAGGAGAACAGGATTGAACCATACAAATCTCATCTAACCATAGATATGAGAATTATGCCATGTTGAAAACACATTTTCTTTTATCTAAGCCATTTTAAAAGCTTGAGTTGTCCACAGAAGATTTGATTGCATGGCCCTAAGATTGTTTTTATTACCCTACTGCGATTGCATTGCACGGCCCTCCAGTTTTTTTTAATTACCATAATAAGAAAATACATGCTTGCAACAAATAGAGATTGCACTGAGTTACAGTGCAAATGTGTTAATGTAAGCTTTACATTTCCTGACTGAATTTCCTTTATTTATGAATCTCTTTTGACCTGAATTTAAATGCAAATATCAGAATATTAGAGAAGAAGATCAGAAGAAGTATGGACACAGAGACTGGTAAGTCTTAAGAGTGGGTGTCTGAGAGGACGAAGGGGGGCCGACTGCAGGAACTAGTGTTACACCACCTACCACGCTGCCTCTTCAGGGACTCCAGGCTTTCTCTCCTATCCACGCTGATGCTGAGGTGTAGCTATGCTCCATCTGCCGCTGTTGCCATGGCAACAAGTCCCACTGATCTACATAAAACCACGGAGGGAGATCTGTTCGTCTGATCTATTAGCATGACTCAACGGCATCTTCATCTTTGCCAGCCCTCAAGCCAGTCATTTTGGAAATATGACTGAACGTAATTAGGCTAACCTCGGAGTGAAAGCGGAACAACGTTTCCTTTCAATATACAATCAGGTTTTCGCTCTCCTCAACTGAAATTTGTTGTTAAAAGGCGGATATTTTAGTCAAAGTGTTCGGCAGACACGGTCAAACATCAAGTATGTTGTAAAGCAGTTTTCAAATGAAACAGTTTCTAACTGCAGTCACGCACTAGTTAGCACACTTTAAAAATGACTGTAATTTTAACAGTAAAAGACTGTAAAAATGCTGGGAAATTTGGTTTATTCAAGTTATTATAATGGCTTTCAGTTTATGTTGAAATGACAAAACGACTGTTCGATTTACTGTTTAAAAATTTTTATTGACTTTTCTTATTGTGTTTATTGTTGTCAAAATTAATTAAAAAACATTATTGATTGATTTTATTATTATTATTATTATTTCTTATATTATTTTTTGCAAATTACAGTTCTG
The DNA here is from genome assembly GCF_023724105.1 of Carassius gibelio. Taxonomy (NCBI): domain Eukaryota; kingdom Metazoa; phylum Chordata; class Actinopteri; order Cypriniformes; family Cyprinidae; genus Carassius; species Carassius gibelio. The sequence goes on along the minus strand of NC_068401.1, from coordinate 13,478,693 downwards.
AACAGTGAAATTTACAGGTTGTTTAGTATACCTTTTGGTTGTATTTGTATTGTTGTATAGAATTATTCTGCCTTTTTTAATGCATTTTTAGAATGTATAAATAAACTGGGGGCAAACAGAAAAAGCTCATACCAGGAGATTGGTGTTATTTACAAATGATTGAAAATATACTAAGTGTAAAATTCAACTCTACTCACCCAACTTTATTTGCTTGCTACAGGTTAGATTATTTCATGATACTGAATGATGATTTTGATAATTGATATATGCTATAAAATTTGGCATTTACTTATGGGGAAATGTAGGCTACTTTAACTCTTCTTGAAGTTTTTCAAAATGTGACAATCTGAAGAATGTTGTTGAAACATCTGTAACAAATCTCACATGCGCTGTAGTCTAAATGCTTGCAGGGTGCTGTCATTCTCATAAGTAGTGTATAAAATAAGTATATAGAATCATTATAATTGCATGATTTGATACAAAGCACACTGCAATACTCAAGGCAATAGAATTAGGCCCACACATAAGGAGTCTAAAAATAAAAGCTAAAGCACATTTAGCCACAGCTCTGTCTGTGTTATTCATGCAGAGAAACAGGTTGTGCTATTAACAATATAATTTCTGAAATATTCTCATTCCAAAACTGAGATCTTAATATATTGTCTATAGCTGTAGCAGTCAATATGTTAAGTGTAACATCAGTATAAGCAGTTAGAAAAGAGTTATGGAGGATGATCCTGACCACCCCGGGTGGCAGTACAAGTGTAAATTTACTGTAAAAATATAACATAAATGGGTCACACTTTAGCAAACCATTAACTATGACTTTTGTCTTAAACTCCTAATTTGTTGCTTATTCATAGTTAGTAAGGTAGTCATTAAGTTTACGTATTGGGTAGGATTAGGGATGTAGAATATGGTCATGCACAATATTTGCTTTATAAGCACTAATAAACTAACAATATGTTAATAATATGCATGCTAATGAGCAACTAGTTAATAGTGAGAATTGGTTCCTATACTAAAGAGTTACCTAAAATACAACAATGACAAAACGACACTCACTGATCTCCCCTACCTCAAACGATTTAACTAGACAACTGATATTTCTTTCTGAAATTTGAAGCTAATTGTTGCTGGTCTAAAATGGTCTAACATGGTCTTATGACCACCTTGGACCAGCTTAACAAAAATGTTATCAAAATCAAATACTGAAATATATTAATGATCTATTTATCATCATGACATCATTTGCATTATTATTCACCAACAGATCTTCTACAGTGAATGGGTGCCATAATATGAGAGTCCAAACAGCTGATAAAAAAAAACAATATGATCCACAAGTAATCAACACAACTCCAGTTCATTAGTTAATGTCTCAAATCCACTAAGGCATTTTAACTTTAAACCATTGCTTCTGGTCAAAATGCCATAACCCATAATAACACTGCCTCAAATGAAAAAGTCCATGCCTTGTTATTCTCTCAAATCTAAATCCACCAACACATTTGCATATTGGTTCAGAATTTTTTTGGAATGTGTTAGTTTATAAACTGTGCTTGCCGGAAGCACCAATTTTGAAGTTAAATATGTCTTGATGGATTATTTTATTACAAAACAGACAATTTTTCACTTCACAAGATGCTAATTGATAGGAAGAAGAAACAAACTCGTCTACATCTTGGATGACCTGAGTGTGAGCACATTTTCAGAAAGTTATCACAATTTATGGGTGCAACTATTCTTTTAAAGAGGCACAACACTAGACTGAACAACATGAATTAGGTTAAATAGGGAAAGGTTTCTGAATTGCTCTTGAATATTGTATGTTTTAGTCTTTCAGCAGCCAATAGTTCGCAATATAAAACACACTGCAGTATGGGGCAAACCATTTATACTTCTTACAAGGAAACCGTATGTAATATACATTAAATAATACATGTTTTTTAAAATGATGAGACTGAGAGAGTGTATGTTGGCATCTTCAGCTTAATTTGTGCCAAAATACTATGTGGACTAGATCACATTAATTTCAGCATTACAATTAAAAAAAGATTTAACTACTGTAGGCTGATGTAGGCAGCAAAGAGTGACACAGTTCCTAACTTTGCAGTGAGCAATTCCATTGGATTATAATGAAGATTCGGCGTGGGTGGGAGTTTGACCGATAGCTTTACATTTTTCTTCAGATTTCGATCTCCAGAGAGCTGTTCTCTCTAATTCACTGCTTTCACCCAGTTACCCCAACATTAATCTACACTCTGAATCTTCTATAATGTAGTTTCCCATTAGTGCAATGGCCAACAGAACAAGAGCCAGGAAATCCCCATCTGGTAAACCTTCTACCCTTCTGTTTTTTTCCAGATAAACAGTCAACATCTGAAATACAAATATATAAAACTTGCTCAGATGGATGATATTCTGTGTTATCCACATTTATAATTAGAAATTAAACTAGTAGCCCTGGACAATAAGAGATCCAACAGGGCTCTGTCAGTGAATTAAAGGTTTGATAAGCACCCGTTGTTCAGCCAATTACAGCATTCTGAGAAAGAAATATATAAAATTTCACATTAGCAACATGTAACCTCAACTCTTAAAAACATAACAAACAAAAATGCAAATGTTTATAAGCAGAGAAATCAGTGAAAAAAATGCATTTTAGACTATTGTAATCTTAGGCATAATTGGTGTATGATCGTGCATGTAAATGCACTCAGTGTGAAATGAATAGTCTGTCAGAGCGTACATGACTCAACAAAACATTAAGAGTAAAGTCTCTAAAGGATTTAGGAGAATGTGTGTCAAAAAAACATAGCAAGGTGAATTCCAACCTGACATCTCTCTTCTCTTCACCGACAGAAGAGAAGGTGCTAATGAGAACACCTGGCTGAATAGCTGAGAGCAAGAAGTGTTCCTGAAGCCATTCATTAGGCTCTCACAGCGACATTACTCGTGTAGATCACGGGAGACCCAATTTGGTCCATATGAGTAGACTGACACTCACCCACAAAAATACATCTAGGAATTCTGACCAAGCAGTCAGGGTTTGATGGATAGTTTGATGGCCCAAATAAATGGGAATGCCAAAAGATTAGAGATGCGCAAGTTCATGTTACAATAATAGTTATGTTGTTTTAACTGACTATGGATATTTTATGGATTATTTTTGTATATGATAATTTCCCCTATTTTTACATTTAGATGACTGTGACGAGTGGGGCGGGGTGGAGGGCCGTGGGAACGAGGAGCGAGGCCGGTGGAGGGATTGGAGATGAGCGACACCTGCTCGACCCACCGGTCTCGAGTCCCACAGAGGAGATGGAAGGATATAAAACTGGAGCAACGACAGTGAAGGACGAGAGAGGACCAGGCCTGGGCTTTTAGTTGTGTTTGCTTTTAATTTGTGCGCATCAGTCGTCCGTGAGGGGCTGATGTGCTGTTTTGTGTTTATTTTGTAATTAAAGTTTCATTTTGATTGTCCGCTGGTTCCCACCTCCTTCTTCCCGATGATTAGGGAGATTTTATTATTACAGTGAGTTGCCAGCCGCCCGCGATGTGGAGGGAGCGGAGGAGTCGGCGCCGTTCGCCAGGGGGCCGGAGCCTGCTGCCTCCGTGAAGGAATCCGGAGGAGCAGGGAACGGGGGACTCCTGCCGGCTGCCCAAAACCGGAGGAGCCGTCACCGTCCACCAGGCGGCGGAGGAGTGTTGTGCCGTCCGCCGTCCAGTGCCACAATGGAGGAGATCACCCAGCTGGTGGAGGGCCAAGCTGCAGTGCATCTGGGAACTGGAATTTTTTTTTTTGAAAGTGAAAGTGACGTGTCATTCAGCCAAGTATGGTGACCCATACTCAGAATTCATGCTCTGGATTTAACCCATCCGAAGTGCACACACACAGAGCAGTGAACACACACACAATGTGAACACACACACAATGTGAACACACACCCGGAGCAGTGGGCAGCCATTTATGCTGCAGCACCCAGGGAGCAGTTGGGGGTTCGGTGCCTTGCTCAAGGGCACCTAAGTCGTGGTATTGAAGGTGGAGAGAGAACTGTACATGCACTCCCCCCACCCACAATTCCTGCTGGCCCGAGACTCGAACTCACAACCCTTCAATTGGGAGTCTGACTCTCTAACCATTAGGCCACGACTTCCCACTATTATTGTTTTGTTTTTTTTCTCTCGTCTATGTCGCTCCTCCTTCCATCTCCTTTTCTCTCGCCTCGTCTGTCCTACCCCCAGGTTCCCGAAGGTCCCCGTGAGCGGTCCCCAGTTGCTGTTATTGTTATTTACTATTATTGTTTTCTACAAATAAGTTTGATTGGCTGTAATTTTCTGTGTTAAAAATTACAAATTCAGAACGACTTCTAATATTACTAAATGTTTTAAAATATATATTTGTATTATTTTATAATATTAATAAAGGTTGAAACAGTTAAATGTGTGGCTTATCTCTACTACAATATCACACCGCTTGTTTTTTCAATATGGGCAGCTTTAACCAAAAAAGAAAATAATAATAAAAACATTTCACATAATCATTTATATCCTGGTCCATCTGTTGTATCAGTGAATTTCAGCTACAAAACTCAATAGTCTACAGCCCCCAAATCGAAAGTGTTGGACAATTGTGTCCAGCTGTTCCTAATCTCGATCCCAGGGCAAGGCCAGAAGTTAAATGATGGCATTATTTGTCTCCCATCCAGGCTGCAATAAAGCTCAGTGAACCCATTACAAAAGTCCACTCAACCTTTCAATAGACCTCTATGACCAAAGGAAATTATGGAGCCATTTGGATTTTCATGACAGAAGCCATAACTTGTACAGGAAGGGCGATAGTGACAGGCACAGAACAAAGGCCAGCTCTACCACATTAATGTAATATTTCCTCCAAAGCTCATTCATATTCTTCTTTAAGCATACAAGCCCAAACACTGATTTGAAACAGAACAAAGAAAATTCATTTTTGAGAGAAAAAGCACAGACAGACAGCACCAGCGGGGTCTATATCAATATATTGCTTTTTTATTCTGCCATTTTCCCCACTTACCGAAGTAGAAGTGGGCTGACCTTTTGTAGATTTTATTGGCCACTCTCTGCAGAGACTCCCAGAGCAGGCAGGACTAGTGTAGATTATCACTGGTGGGAATAGACAGCCACCCAGTTCATTTGTGTGCAAACACTCCTCATCAAAGTTTTCCTCATCTTCAGCCTCCTGTCCAAATCCTGCCAGCCACTAGACTCTGATGGCATATCCTGATATACTGCCCATGCTACACTCTCAGTGCTGAAGCACTGACCGAAAGATGCTGCCGCTTGTATTCCAGATACACCTGCAAAACAGAGAAAGGAAGGCATTGTTTTTCTTCTTAGCAAATCATTCCAAACTTTACATGCAGAAAGGGGTAAGGCAAGAAATAATTGCCTTTTTGTCTTCTTATTCCCTTTCTGTCAAAATAAACAAAGTAATTGCAGCATATTACATTTACGCTGCAAGTAGAAAAGACTCCTAATAAACACATACTCTGTATAACTTGCACAATATTATGGCATTGTACTTTTTTGTCTCTTTAAAGTTTAGGGTTTGCATTTAAACAAGTAACCCATTTTACATTTGCAATGTAATGTTTTTCAGAGTAAAACATTTTATCCAATAGGAACTTGGTTAACCTGAAGGTCAGGTTTAATACTTTTTATACTTTAATTTAATTAAATTTAATTTAATAAAAAGAAATGTACTTTAATAATTTGCCATTATTAGCATAATTTTTGCTATTTACGTTAACTGTCAGAAGTTCAGTCTCTGAAGTCATTTTAGAGTGGAGCATTTTTTTCTTTCAGGTTAAACATTATGAAAGCTGAACATTATGACTGAAAAATCTACAGTAAAAGGATAGTTCACCCAGAAAAATTACTCACCATCAAGTTGTTTCAATCCTGCGTAAGTTTCTTTCTTCTGCTGAATGCAAAAGAAGATATTTTAAAGAATATTGGTAACCAAACAGCATCAGCTGAGTTCCATCTTATAAATTATTATTTTTTCTCCATACTATGGAAGTCAATGGGATCAATTCATCAAGTTAATTCATCAGCTGTTTGGGTATTTCTTCTTTTATGCTCAGCAGAGGAGAAAGACTCATACAGGAATAACTGAGGGCAAATTAATGTCACATATAATTTCATTTTGGGGTGAACTATCCTTTTAAGAATGTAAACCAGATTCCATTTTGAAGTCATGTTGAGCTGAAAGGTACTTGGTGTGAAGAAAATAAGGGTCAAGATCCAAGATCTATCCCTGCCCATTTATTTTCTAAATACGTTTAAGAGACAAATCACAATATCATTTCCATGTGATTTAGCGCTGCTGCAACATACTTTTGGTGGCAAACAGCACAGCCTTTAAGATCAGCATGTGAAAACAGCTCACTATTAAAGTAAACAGATTTATGGCTGCAGGGCAAGACTGCTTTCAGAGATACAAAATGATGTAAATCAAGTAAATCACATCTAAAGAACTGCATGAGTGAGTGCACCTAAAACGTTTAATATCTGGAGCTAACACTAAGATTTTTTGATTGAAGTTTAAACAGTTGCATTTATTTGAAATAAAAATCATTTGTAACAACATCAGTTTAATGCATCATTGCTGAATGAAAATATTAAATTTCTTAAAAATTTCTGTCCAGAAACTTTTGAACAAGAGGGAATATTTTGCTGTGCGTTTATGCAATTTTTTTAAAAACATACAGATATTTCACAATTTTTTTTCTTTTCTCAAAAATCAAAAACTAGATTAAACACAGTTAGTTCTTTCACAGCCCTTGTATTATAACTTATCTACTTAATCAAATTAAATAATAATTTCTTACACGTTCAATAAAAAAAAGTGTTCCCAGTTCCCTGGAATTTAGGGTAAGAGAGCATTTAGTTTGGAATCACGAATATAACTGCATTTATGTGTGCTTGTATGAATTTTACAGTGAATATATGCCTCTTGATTTCTACTGCAGCCAATCAAAGTACTGTCCATACAATCATGAAGCAGAAATCAGAGTGGGTGTTGTGTTAAACAGATATGACTCACTGGGTGCCAGAACAAACCAATCTCAACTCTCCTCATCGCTTCTTGTTCTTTTTGAAGTGCATGTAATTGTCAACACTAGTCAAATTTCACAACTCAGGGACATCACAAAATCCCTCTTCTACTCTAGAATATCATTCCTCCAGCCATGTGCCTTGGGTCCCTGGGAGCACAGCTAAAAAAAACAACTATGGATATAACAGGAATAGCAGGCTTGAGCATTTCTCAATATAAACTAGTCAATGGAGCTAAATGTACCTTCAAAATGAGGGAGAATGACTCATAGGCATTCGAGATGGAGTTGAGGAAGATCGCTGCCAACCTCAGCACAAAGATAAAGGGGATTATGTGAGTGATGCCAGCAACACCCTGCCCTCAAAAATACAAACAAAACACAAAAGCTTCTACTATTTATGTTTGTACGGGGAAAAATGAGTAGATGTTAAATTTAGAAACATGTAGTACTGTCGTAAAATATTTGTAGCAATATTTGACTTATCATTTAATTAAAGGAATAGTTCACCCAAAGATGAAACGGTTCCTGTTAGACTTTTTTCTTAAGTGAGACAAATATACTGTATATATATATATATATATATATATATATATATATATATATATATATGTGTGTGTGTGTGTGTGTGTGTGTGTGTGTGTGTGTGCCTTTGCATGTTTTCTATTATACCAAAAAGTACCATAAAAGTGGTCCATATGATTCTTGCGCGATATTCCACGTATTTTAATGTCATATGCTAGATTTATATTATGAACAAACCAAACTTAAGTCATTATTTACTGATAAGCTGACAATTTAACTGCTTTAACTGTTTTGACAATTTTAACTGTGTCTGTGAGTTTGTGAACCTGGTCCAGCTCAAAACAGGTATTCCTTCACTTATTGGGTTCTCGAGATTCTGTGCATCAGTTGCAACACTTCTTGGGTTAACAGCTCAGTGGAAGGGAAAAATATCAGTATGTATCATGACTTTAGGCTTCAAAAGGCTTGAAATATAGTGCATGAGTCACACAGATGACTTTTATGGGTTTTTTTGTTTTTTGTTTTTTTGTCATGTTTGCAATTTAACCATCAGTATGAACAGATATATGATATCTCTTGCCCTCCGGGCGAAGATACAGGACCCTAACATGGAGAAGGGCTCGTTTCAAAAAGAGCTTTGTACCATCTGCAATTTCAATCTTTAATAGGCTACAAAGTTGAACATTCACCTTTTTGTTTTTGTTTTTTTTTCAGTTGCGTGTGCTGTATGATAATCTGTGAGAACAAATTTCCCGATAAGGGACAATAAATTATCTATCTATATGGAAAAGAGTGCAGTGAAGAATCTTCAAAAATTATTCTTTTGTGTTTAAAAAGAAAATAACATACAGGTAATTAATAATATCAGAGTGGGCTTTTTATTTTATTTTTGTATTTTTTTTTTAGGAGAAAACCCATACTGAGATTAAGAATCTCAGCCCAGGTATACAATTACACGTATGCAACAAAACAACATATAATAAACTAACATTTCTAAAATGAGACTTTAAGCATTAACAGTCCACTTAAAAAATAAATTAATTAATTTAAAAAAAGACTATAAAATAAGACACTACAAACCTACCAAAATGCCATTTTGCATCCTTGAATATTGAATTTAAATATTTAGGTGAACTATTCCTTTAAGAACTCAATGGCAAAATAAATAACTAAATGACGGATGGGAATTCACTGAACAGGAAGGGCTCACACATGGTAATCATAACAGAATATCACAGTTCCAGGTGTACGCTTGGTATTGTTCAACAAATGCCAACCAGCTTCCTGCACCTGAGGTCCTGTGAAGCCAATGACCTCGTGCTTACAGATTCCCACGGCACACGGAAGCATTCTGATGAAAAAGCCTTAACCAAAAGAGAGGGCGGAGTGTAATTAAATCACATCTCCTGAGGGGAGCCCACAGCCAGCGATCAATGTTGGGGAAAAGAATTGTAATTCGCACAGTATGGCAAACAGCAGAATTTAACATGCCAAGCTCAGGTTCACTCGCTCTGTTTAATGGAAGCGTAACATTTAAGGTCATTGTCCCAGCGAGGCAGAGCAGATGGGGCCCAGTCTTCATCTTACAAATGATGATGTATAGCATCACGGGACCATCTTACTGATGCAGAATACCAAGTGAAATCCAACCTCTATTCAATCTCGAGGACATTCTCCATATAGAAAAGATATATGGACTGGAATGTAACCAATTCATTTGGTTACATTCATTACAGTTACTTTGTAAATAAAAAGTGATGAAAAAAGTAATGTAATGAATTTATTATGCATATATAAATATAACGTGTAAAAAGGACACCTTAAAATAAAATGTTACCAAAAATACAATTTCTCCCACCATCTTTTCCATCACACAATGAATTTTATTTTTTAATAATATTTTGAATCGTTTTTTTTTTCTTACATTTAACAATTTGAATTTCATTTAGATAATTTAAAATTTTGTAGCATTTTGTGATTTATTATTATTATTGTTTAATAAGCCTATATAGTTTTACCGTTAAACAAAATTAAAATGAGATTTCTTTCTTTGGCAACCATCTTAAATAATATAAGATTAAGTTTTTATTTTTTTAAAGGTTTTAGTTCGTAGTTTTAGTAAAAATAGAACCAAATGACATTTCTTTACAACAGTTCGGAATAAAAAAAAAATGACAGAATTGTCCTGTAATGCACGTATGGTCGATGTTATATAGTTTACTGTTAGTAAACAAATAAAACAAAGACTTTAAGGGTCAAAAGTGCCCATCCTGACATGATTTGAACAGAGTGGGAAAAGTCTGAAATCTTTAAAATGCAATTACGTCCTTCAAATGCAAAAGTTCACCAAAGCATCTTGCACTCATTTAAAGATGGCTAAGCTGTCCTCAGGTCAGCCATGGTACAAATAAAACAGATAAATTAATAAACAGAAGGAAGGGGAAAATGGAGCAATCCTCCCCAAGGTCCTCTGTTTCTGGGACATACCATCAACATTGCTTCACATTAGCGAGGTAGTACAAATGCTAAAACACATCGTCAATGTTTATTATAAAGCACAGCAGGGCACACACAATGATTCCTGCCTCTAATGCTGACGGCCCGCGGCGGAGAGTTGAGGATAAGTGGAATTGCCACGTGAGGAGACGAGATCACTGAGTCACTTGAAGGAGAGCACCTCCAGGCACTAACACAGCCCATATGGCCTCTCGCGGAGCAAGAGTTTCATCCCCTGCTCCTGCCTATAGCATTTTTGTGTTTTAAGAAGAGGTGTATTTTAAATGGAACTGATATGCTATGCGTTTTACAGTGTATAGTGCATAATAAACGAATCCTCCGCAACATTCACATTTTCTTTTTCAGGCTCTACTCATAATAGATCGACTACGGTCATGTGCATAGACTGATAATTAATACCAACTAAACATAAAATAAACAGCCCATTAGTCCAAAAAGACCAAATCAGATATTAAGCAGAGGGATTGAAGCCTGAAAGATGCTGTAAAACCCTCAATGTCACAAGACTCAAAAACAGGCAGCCACGCAAGAGAGTAATATTAGACAAAAATCTCTTGATGGCACCCAAAGGGTGTCTAGGCATCCCAGAAAGCATTGCTCTGGCCTACTTTGTTATTTCTGGTGCCCCTGCATTTTGTCAGCACATGGTGAAAATTTGTACTCTGAATTAAGGAAAGACCTGTTTAAACATTCAAGCTTTTTAGGCAATAAAACTAGCAAATTCTTTTACTGATAGGAATTTGTGTTTCTTGTGATTTTTATTTGTGTTCCTCACTCAGGTCCAGTTGCAGTGGACAAAATTAACATCAGCTGGAGCGAAACACTTTAACTACAAATCACATCCTCCAGGGCTGGGAAATGACCCAGCAGGTACCGTCAGGCACCATGTAGTCATTTACACAAAATGCTGCAATCCCAGTGAGCCAGACAATATAATATTTGTCCATAAATGTCTTAAACCTCCACTTGTTAAACGGATAGTTCATCCAAGAAATGAAAATTCTGTCTATTGTCCGTACAATAAAAGACAGTGTTGTTAACTTTAAAAGCCCCGTTCTTCGTGATCCCATGTTTTAAACTTTAGTTAGTGTGTAATGTTGTAGTTAGAGTATAAATAATATCTGTAAAATTCTAAAGCTCAAAGTTCAATGCCAAGCGAGATATTTTATTTAACAGAATTCACCTACACAAAAAAACGACCCGTTTGTACTACATCCCTCTAGTTCCTGCAGTAATGACGTCACTAAAACAGTTTTTTGACTAACCTCCATCCACATCAATACACAAAAAAGGGGGCGTGGCCTTGTTGCGCTCCGACAGAGAAGAAGAAGAGTTGCGTTTATGTTTGTCGCCATGTCGTCGAAACGCTGTTATTTTCATCTCAGAGTCTAATTGAATTTGTTTGGGCTTCCCAGGGATGCTGTACTTGGAGATTAATGGTTCCCGAAAATTATAATCCACATGTAAAACTATGTCAGCACATTATGGTGGAGCAGTTCCCTATTTGTCTGGAGAAGGCGTTGTTTATGGACCACATAACATTTTAAGTGTATTTTATTATTCAAGTTGGTGCGTTTAACAGTTTCTGTAACTTATTACACAAAGGGCAACGCTGTTTAGCTTTGTTAACTAGACATTAGGGCTGTGCAAAAAAATCAAATGCGATTTTCATGCGCATCTCGTCAGTAAAAACGCTCCTGTGATTATAAGTACATCTCCAGCACGTGCGTTCTTTTACTGTCTATGGTTAGGATCAGGATTTCCAGGTTTTCAAAACAAATCCTGCCCACTTGCTTCTCAAAACTAGTCCAATAACGTTTCCATGAGGGCAGCGCGTGCTCTAAGCTGCTGTCGAATCACAACACAAGAACCGCTGGCACAATCAGAACTCGTAACGTATTTCTTAAGGAGGGGCTTCATAGAACGAGGAAGTCATCAGCCCGTTTTTATGACAGTGAAAACAGCGGTATACAGATAAGTGAATTGTGTGAAAAATGCTGTGTTTTTTTACAAGCGAAACATGAACACATGTTATATTGCACACTGTAAACACAATCAAAGCTTCAAAAAAGCATGAAAAACGGGACCTTTAATAACTTTCATTGTATTTCATTGTATGGACAAAACACATCAACTGACTGGTATAGTCGGTTGTTTTCAGTGAACCTGTGGATCAGGTTCACAAATCATATATTTGTAGCAATAGCCATAAATACATTGTTTGGGTCAAAATCATACATTTTTATTTTATGCCGAAAATCATTAGAATATTAAGTAAAGATTATGTTCCATTAATATATTTAGTAAATTTACTACTGTAAATATATAAAAACTAAATTTTTGATTAGTAATATGCTTTGCTAAGGACTTAATTTAAACAACTTTAAAGGCAATTTTCTCAATATTTTCATTATTTTTTTTCTTTTGCACCCTCAGATTCCAGATTTTCAAAAAGTTGTATCTTGGCCAAATATTTTTGGTCCAGTGTCAGATATTTAAAACATTTTTTTTTTCAGTTCAAATCTATTAACATATTTGTATCACTCTAGACTTACTGATTTAAAAGTAATAATTAAACTTTATTTGGAGTACTACCTGTGCACAATGCTAACTAAGTACATAAATACTAAGTACTTTACTAAGTACATAAATATGTAAATGTATTTGTAGCACACTTAGCATGAAGCATGAGATAAATGTATTTTAAATACATTTTAGTATATACATACATATATATATATATATATATATATATATATATATATATATATATATATATATATATATATATATATTTTTTTTTTTTTTTTTTAATGTATTTATTTATTTATTTTTAGAAGACTATGTATGTAGTGCAAAAGTCATTTGGAACACTCTTATGGTACATTTTTATTCATTCGGTTACTATGAATGCTTTTTTTAATTTTTTTATGTAGTGTTCCTTTAAATTGTACCTCAATATAAATAACTACTAACTAGCTACTAGCTCCTAAGGCGCACAATATGCAAATACCAAAGCTTCAGTCATGCAGTACAATAATCTTAAAGAGTATGCCCAAACCATGGAGTGATCGTGTATTAATAACAGTGTCATTTCTGGAAAAGAGACTAGAGACTAAGTTCCTGTAAATATAAGACAAAACCTACTGACAACAGGGGGAAAAAAAGATGCTTTTTATTTTCTAAAATACATATCAAGCTTGACAGTCCCAGCTTTGTACCTCAATGTCTGATGTAAAACATTACCTTGCCAGCAACTGAAAACTTCTGTTGCTTCTGCATGTACATGTACACGTACTCTACTGTACATGATGGCAGATTTAAGCCCTTCCAGACTTGACATGATCACAGACCGATTTGCAACTCTTCCACTGCTCCACAAAGGAGGACAAATTGAGTGGACTGGTATGGTTCCTGTGTGAGTTGCTAGAACTGGTATAGTCAGGAGGAAGTGCTTGGGTTTGTACTGCAGTGGGGATGGTGAGATGAACAGAGAGAATGTTTTATTTGTGACTTCACACAGCGAAGCCTGCCTGAGTGGGCTGACAAGCGCTCATGCTACACAGAGTTGCCATGGAAACTGCAGGCTACGGAGGAGAAAGTGCAAGACAGAGGATATGAATTAAGTTCTGTCATTTTATCATCTACTGCTGACTACAGCGTGTGCGTCGTGGCTATGCTAACGAGACACTAAAGCAAACATACTTAATGCTTACTAATCTTCTAGATAAGACTTGCTATTTCGGCTGTACTTCATAGCCACTGTCAGAAATATCAATGCAGTTCTTCAATGAGGATTACTTTTGACTTCAAACCATCAAGCATTTTCTATTTCCATATTTATGAGATATGCACTACTCTGCATGTAAGCCAGAGCCTGTATCAAATGTAATATAATGAAGTATGTATAGCTCTATTATTAAAAAAAAAGAAAAATAATCAAAACCTGCGATAATTCTTAAAAAAAATGAAAATTCTGTTATCTTTTAAGCACCTTGATGTCAGTCTAAACCTCTATGCCGTTGTTTCTTCTGAGTACCACAAAGAAGATATTTTCACGACCCTTGTCTTTATAATGCGAGGTGATAGGATGCAAAACAGTATTGTTCATTGAGACATTTTCTCATTTCAAAATATCTTTTGTTTTCCAGATTAAAGAAAGTCATACAGAATTGGAACGACATGTCATTTGAATTTCAGATTATATAAATAGCTTGCTTTGGCTTCTAAATATCATTATCACATAGCTGATTGAAATGCTTCAAAATGCAGCCATGGCTCCATCTGCTGCACAAAGACAGATTGATACACTTCACTCCAGGCCTACATTCCTACATGCCTATGTTCCTCTATCTAATTGAAAATGAATAGAAAAATAATTTCAAGAAATGCCACTGCCATGTAATGCATGACTAAACTAAAGCAAATCGGCTCAAAGTACATATTGTAGCAAGAGATCACTTAGTATATGGGTCCAGTTCTATGTTTTGCCCCAGTTTCTCATTCTCATTCACCTGAAGTCAGCTTATTTGAACATTTTAGGTTCAGCAGTAAATCCTTATTTGCCCTGTATCAGAACAAGGACATATCAAGAAAAAAAAATACAAACTAATTTAGAAGATCCTACAAACAAAGAAAAGAGAAAATATGTTTCTGTTAAAAAAAATACAGACTGTAAGAATTTGTATATGTCTTCTGTTTTTAGGGCATATTATAAAATGGAATTTAAAGAAACCTTATGATTGTAAACCAAATCCAAAAGCCTTTCCATACTACACAATTCCCCAGTTACGTATCTGTCAAACTATTGTATACTGTAAGGATTCTCTCGTTCTATCTGCATTATGAGCGACTCCTGTCAACCTTCAAATCTGACCAAACAATCAATGGGAAAAACAGCAGGAAAAAGCGAAACAACATAAGGGCACAAAGTACATGCTACATGCTCAACTAAGGGCAGGATACTGTCAAATTCAATCTCTCATTATTTGAAGTGATAGTTTGCCCAAACGTTATAAAGGGGTCATCGGATGCAAAATTCACTTTACAGGTTGTTTGTACATAACTGTGTGTACACATCCATCCTATAATGATAAAAATCCACCTAGTGTTTTTTTTTTTTTAAATACCCATTTTAAAATCCCTTTTCAAATCAGGCTGTTCTGAGAATTTTGTCAAAATTAGATAGTTCTGCGAAACTAAAAACATGGATGTAGTGTCCGTGACTTCACCCATAGATTTCTGAAGAGCTCAAAATGTGCGGAGCGAGAAGTCGCCGTCTTGATAGTGCGCCGGCAGCCATATCACCCTGGAGCCCAAGACCGGTTGCCCACTGAAGCTAAGCAGGGCTGAGCCTGGTCAGTATCTGGAGGGGAGACCTCCTGGGAAAACTAGGTTGCTGCTGGAAGAGGTGCTATTGAGGCCAGCAGGGGGTGCTCACCCTGTGGTCTGTGTGGGTTCAAGCGCCCCAGTGTAGTGATGGGGACACTATACTGTCAACAAGCACCGTCCTTCAGATGAGACGTTAAACAGAGGTCATGACTCTCTGTGGTCATTAAAAATCCCAGAGTAGAGGTGTGACCTCGGCATCCTGGGTAAATTCGCCCATTGGCCTCTGACCATCATGGCCTCCTAACAATCCCCATATCTGCTGATTGGCTCCATCACCCTGTCTGCTCTCCACCAGTAAGCTGGTGTGTGGTGGGCGTTCTGGCGCACTATGGCTGCCGTCACATCATCCAGGTGGATGCTACACACTGGTGGTGGATGAGGAGATACCCCCCTGACAATGTAAAAGCGCTTTGAGTGCCTAGAAGAGCGCTATATAAATGTAAGGAATTATAATAATTATTATTATTACTCCCGGATAATCAAAAATGGGGAAAGAGGCGGGAGCTGGTTGCTGAAACCACGCCCCCCTAGCTCAACGGTGGTGACAGCAACGGCAATCCACCTGTCAATCAAGTGACCACGCCCTTAATTATGCAGAACTCTAAGGCTTAATATAATTTAAACAGATAAGTTATATAAAAAAAATCACACAAAATTAGCTATATAGACCAAAACCATGTTTTGTACCAGGCTGTAAACATGTTTCTTTCTGCTGTAAAGTTGGGAATTTTAACATGGGGAGTCTATGGGACTGACTCCCTTTTGGAGCCAGTTGATGAATTGCAGTTTTAGTCACTTCCATGTTGGTTTTGACGGTAATGCCCTGACGAGCGCACTATGGTATCAGAGATTGTGGCCCAGTTTATTCAGCGGCTCAGAGAGTTGAACCAAGTGTCTGCCTTACAGGACAATAATAGATCAACCTTATTTCTCTGTGTTAACAAAAATGTCTATTTTACCAGCTGGCTATTACAATATTCTTATATCCCATTCACTCTGACAGCAGTTTTATTGCTACTGTTGATTGCTTGGTGTTTCTGCCGCTGGATGCCTTAATGTTACTGATAAGCTTTATGATTGGCCACAGCTTTGAATATATGCTCACCAGTGAGACGTACTGCTGGGACCAATAAGATGTCTTTGCTGCTAAATACATTTGTATATACATTGCAGCAGTGCATTTTCACAAATGATCGTCAGTGAAAAAAAATCAACGACAATCGCTGACATGGTTTCTATAAGATTGAATCTGTTTTTATTATATCTCTTGCATGTGGGCAGAGCCAAATCAGAGAACAGTCAGACAAAATACCCGTCAGTGCTTTAGTGAGTAATTATAAATTGTGATGTTGAATGTGATACTACAAAACGTTAAGGACTTTTGTCACTTTTGGTCAATTCAATGCATCTTTCCACAATTAAGGCGAGACACTGCAGGTGAATAGGGAAAAAAAAATAACTAATAGTTATCACCTTACTTACCCAGTTGATTGATTACCTTGATTATTGCAAAGATTTTTTGTATTATAAGTTTTCAAAAATGTTATGTTTAAATATGCAAATGAGGCATTATTTTATGAAATATGTGCTAATTTGCATAAATTTGTAGTGCAAAAATCTGAACACTAGATGAAGTCAGTTTCAAATTTTTTGTTTAATTTTTTTCACATATTAGAGTCAAATGATTTTACAGAGGGAATTCTGGTTATCTTTTTTTGTCACTCCATAATTCAGAAAATACTTTGAACAGCCAGAAAACAATATATTTTCACAATTTTGGTGGGAATAAAATGTTGTATATAATAAAGGAAAATATATATGAACAAATCCCTCTGTAAAAACCTTCAGAATATAGACAGGAATAAAAATGTCAAGTTTGGTGTGTGTAAGTGCTACTGAAGTGGAGATTTATGGCTCAGTGTTGAAGAAAAAACTCATTTTGAGAAAACGGCCTTTAAAAATATGTTTTGTAATTGAAATCTATTGACACAGACAGATAAAGTGCTATAAAAGAAACACTTAACAGTGTCTTTTAGATGTTTTCCTTCCACTAATTTGAAAAAGCACTTTATGAAAAACCAAAAAGCCCAAAATCTCAAAATTGACAGGTGCTTGAAAAAACAGTGTTTTTGCCTGCAGTGTCTCACCTTAAATTATGAATATAAAAAAATATAGAAAAAGAAAAGGACACAACCCAAAATTTCGAATGGCAGTATAAAGTGCATTGTTGGCCAAACTAGAAGGCATAAGCATAATGCAAAAAATAAATAATAATAATTTAAATAAAATCAATAAAACATATACAGTTCTACAGTGCAAACTACTATATAATAGTTTTTAAAGGACATTTTAGCAGACCTTGATCTTGAATATTTCCTGAATATGTATGCATTGTGAGGAAGTGCATGGGGAAACTTTAGTAAGGCTCATCATTTATTAATAACATTATTATTAGGCAACTGTGATGCCATCCTAAGCATCGCACTTGATGTGGATTTACAGTCTTGTGACCTTCAGTTGTGTGTTGAAAAATCAAAGCAAAGAGCTTGTGAATTTTAAAAAGATCCATGAATATTTGAGTAACGTGATCTGTCCTGCTGATGTGTGAATCTTCACAGGTCATGTTGTGTCAGCAATTGTGTATGAGAAGATGGGCATTTCAGTCAGAATACAAATGAAGTGTAAGACAAAGCGATAAAGAAATAAAGTAGGTTTTTTGGGGGGGGTTCCGGTCAGGAATCACTGTTTATTCCAATCACGTCAACCAGCCAATCTCTTCTCTCCTCCCACGGTCAGCCTGCCTCTAGACTGTTTTAATAAGAAGCGGTGAATTGTGATGGTGATGGTGGGCTGCTTTAACCGGATGCAGTCTACTCAAGCTTGACGCAAATAAACAATTAGTCCAGTGTGTGTCCAATAGATGCATTTTAAGTGAGACCACCCCCACTATGAATAACAATCTTCAATAACATTGCATATGTTATGCATTTACATTCAAGATCTTAATATTCCTAATGGTAACTGTGTAACGTTTCCAAAACAATTACATAGAATACAAAACATATTAACTGTTCATAACCCCATATTAAATGTAAATTTAATTAAATGTATGCATTTAGCAGACGCTTTTATCCAAAGCGACTTACAGTGCATTCAGGCTATCAATTTTTACCTATAATGTGTTCCCGGGGAATTGACCCCCCCAACCTTGCGCTTGATAGCGCAATGCTCTACCAATTGAGCTACAGGAACACTATCATCATCAAACCTACCAAGTTCCCTGTTATTTACATCAATATGACATCATTAGCAATATTTTGCTTTGAATGGCCAATGTAACTTGCTCACTCAGGAGGAAAGCACAAACCAACACAAAACACAAACACTGTCTGTACAGAGGAACAGGTGTGCTTTGTCTGAGAGAGAAAGGGAGGCAATGACTCCTCAAAACCATTCTGAAAAGCAAGAAGGCATACCAAGGGCACATAGGGGGTGCTTGTGAAAACCATTCTTAACTTAAAAATGACAAATGAGACACCTACAATATCGTGAACTTCAAAAACTCTAGCAAACAAAGACCACATGATCACAATTAAAACACCAATTGCAATTGAAGGCAAAAAGTCATATGAATGGAGGCAGATATTCTCAATTTGAAAAATACATAAACTTGATTTGAAGTTTGTGACTTGGCTTTAATAAATAATTTGGTACTATAAATTCTAGTATAAATGTACAACACTGTTTTGTGATCCAAAAATATTTTTTAAGAAATGAATACAGTAACAGAGCAAGTCTTCAATAAACTGTGACTAATTTAATGCTTTTTAATTGAATATTGAACAAAGTGTATCACAGTTTCCAAAAATATACTTTTTTCAATATTGGTGAGACGAAATGTTTCTTGAGCAGTAAATCTGCATATAAGAATGATTTCTGAAGTATCGTATGGATGAATTGCTGCTGAAAATTCAGTAGGCGGAAAGAAAGTACTTTTAAAATACTGTATATTTGCTCATTCTAAAACATTTGCCTGATGAAGGTTGGTGGAATGAAACGTTGACTTTAATAAAGTTTAAGAATTAGCAAGTATTTTCAATTCAACTATTTTATTGATTTTGTTCCCATGCACCTTTCATCGTTCCAGGTGTGCAGGTGTTACTTTGCTAAAATACTATACAGTATTGTTCAAAATAATAGCAGTACAATGTGACTAACCAGAATAATCAAGGTTTTTAGTATATTTTTATTGCTACGTGGCAAACAAGTTACCAGTAGGTTCAGTAGATTGTCAGAAAACAAACAAGACCCAGCATTCATGATATGCACGCTCTTAAGGCTGTGCAATTGGGCAATTAGTTGACAGGGGTGTGTTCAAAAAAATAGCAGTGTCTACCTTTGACTGTACAAACTCAAAACTATTTTGTACAAACATTTTTTTTTTTCTGGGATTTAGCAATCCTGTGAATCACTAAACTAATATTTAGTTGTATGACCACAGTTTTTTAAAACTGCTTGACATCTGTGTGGCATGGAGTCAACCAACTTGTGGCACCTCTCAGCTGTTATTCCACTCCATGATTCTTTAACAACATTCCACAATTCATTCACATTTCTTGGTTTTGCTTCAGAAACAGCATTTTTGATATCACCCCACAAATTCTCAATTGGATTAAGGTCTGGAGATTGGGCTGGCCACTCCATAACATTAATTTTGTTGGTTTGGAACCAAGACTTTGCCCGTTTACTAGTGTGTTTTGGGTCATTGTCTTGTTGAAACAACCATTTCAAGTGCATGTCCTCTTCAGCATAGGGCAACATGACCTCTTCAAGTATTTTAACATATGCAAACTGATCCATGATCCCTGGTATGCGATAAATAAGCCCAACACCATAGTAGGAGAAACATGCGCATATCATGATGCTTGCACCTCCATGCTTCACGGTCTTCACTGTGTACTGTGGCTTGAATTCAGAGTTTGGGGGTCGTCTCACAAACTGCCTGTGGCCCTTGGACCCAAAAAGAACAATTTTACTCTCATCAGTCCACAAAATGTTCCTCCATTTCTCTTTAGGCCAGTTGATGTGTTCTTTGGCAAATTGTAACCTCTTCTGCACATACCTTTTTTTTAACAGAGGGACTTTGCGGGGGATTCTTGAAAATAGATTAGCTTCACACAGACGTCTTCTAACTGTCACAGTACTTACAGGTAACTCCAGACTGTCTTTGATCATCCTGGAGGTGATCATTGGCTGAGCCTTTGCCATTCTGGTTATTCTTCTATCCATTTTGATGGTTGTCTTCCGTTTTCTTCCACGTCTCTCTGGTTTTGCTCTCCATTTTAAGGCATTGGAGATCATTTTAGCTGAACAGCCTATCATTTTTTGCACCTCTTTATAGGTTTTCCCCTCTCTAATCAACTTTTTAATCAAAGTACGCTGTTCTTCTGAACAATGTCTTGAACGACCCATTTTCCTCAGCTTTCAAGTGCATGTTCAACAAGTGTTGGCTTCATCCTTAAATAGGGGCCACCTGATTCACACCTGTTTCTTCACAAAATTGATGACCTCAGTGATTGAATGCCACACTGCTATTTTTTTGAACACACCCCTTTCAACTAATTCAACTAATTGCCCAATTGCACAGCCTTAAGAGCGTGCATATCATGAATGCTGGGTCTCATTTGTTTTCTGAGAATCTACTGAACCTACTGGTAACTTGTTTGCCACGTAGCAATAAAAAAATATACGAAAAACCTTGATTATTCTGGTTAGTCACATTGTACTGCTATTATTTTGAACAATACTGTATATTAAAATAAAAAATGTTTTAATTATCATAATTTCACAAGATAACCATTGGTACTGTATTTTTGATTAAATAATGCCAATTTGGTGAGCATGAGATACTTTTTTTTCAAAAACAAACATTTTAATAGTATTCTATACTTTAAATACATTTAATTTCTATTCATAAAAGTATAAATAGTATTGGTTGGTTGTCAAAAATCAAGTGTAAGGTAAGACATGTGTCTCAAGCCATAAACTGTAAGCATGAAATAGGACTGAACACAGAAGGGATTTTACCTCCTCATTTAAGAAACTTCACACACACCATCGGTCCAATAGTATACAGCCAGTGCCCTTGCTGCAGGTGGGAAAGTGAATGACTGATTGAGTGGATAAGCATGCTGAATAACTTTTACTCAGCTCTTCAGTCACCCTCCTCACACACAGCAGGGGCCGCTCTCAGCCTGCCATTGCAGTAGAACACAACTGGAAGCCCCCGCTCTCTGGCTCTCTCTCCACAGAGTAAGCTCTTACACTGCAGACGCCCACACAACACTGCAACGAAACCTTGTCTGTAGGCTGAAACGCTGAAAAATGTCTTAGCTGCCAGCGTACAGAGAATGATGACAGACAGACAGACAGACATACAGAAAGAGCAAATATCGCTTCTTCACAACCTCAACGTGATGTTCCTGTGGTAACCCTAAGTAGGATGTAAACCGCAAGTCACTGGGGAACACCGATTACAAGGCAAGCGCTGAAAATTATGCATCACGCAGACATTCTTACCTACAGCGATGATTCAAAAGGTGAAAACTTGTGGGTGTTCCCATGACTGGCAAACCGCAACACAACACACAACAGATGGGAAAGTAACACTTCAACAAACACTTCAACAAAGAACCGTTATGTCCACCGAGAAGACAGCAGATCCATTGCTTTGCTCCTAGTTGTGAAGTCACATAGTGAGTAAGGGTGTTCCAGATCTGCAATAATAGGCGATAATTATAATAAAGTGCTAAACCTCCAGCATTCTGCTGTGTGTGTATGAGAGAGAGAGTGTTTATGTGTAGGCAGGCCTTTCACACAGAGATGATGCTGCACCATGGAAACCTGTGCAGATATCTGCAGCTAATTATGCAGCGACCCGCTGACAGATATGAAGAGGAAAAAGTACCGTGGAATTAAAGTGCCAGCTCTGGCTGCCTCCATTCTCCACACCACTATTGAGAGTGAGAAAATGTGTGTATAAGAGGGAGATAGAGATTAGAGAGTAAAAACTTAAAAGGGTAGCACATGGGATGATGTAATCCCGCAACTTGAGTAGAAATCCTAAAACTACATGTGAATCCAAATACTTAAAAATGCTTGAAGAGCAGTAGCATACCGGCATGATGAAACGTAGTTTTTTTAAAAAGACGAACGCTTTAAATGTCCAGTAACAACTTCATGCTATAATAATTAGATTAAAGCAACTGTGTGTAGTTTTGTGTATTTTTGTGACTTTGCAGCCCATCTACGGTTAAGTGACTGACTGGAACTTGCTGTTGTAAAATACATCACTGTGGTAATTACAGTGGATAGCTGTACATGTGCATTCGCCTTAGAAGTCAGAGTACCATCAGAATGATTCTGAAACTGATATTTCAAGGTAAAAAAAAACCATCATGAAACTAAAAATGACATTTGTTTGTTACTTTGGCAGGTCAGCCATGTCTCAGCACTATATATGCAAACTGTATTTAGTGATAAATATCTCTAACTAAACAAAGGCATAAGTTATTTTCCCTAAAATATTGGTTTTTCACCATACTAATGTGGGCTATATACATAGATCTGTATTGGTAATCCACACTTCGTCTATTCAGTATGTTGTGAATTGAATAAATGTCTCTCCTTGCTCTATCATGACATAGGTACATTATGATTAAAAAAGCTGAGTATTTTCCATGGGACAAGCTATGTAGGTCAGGGTGACCTAGTTGACAGAAGACCTACTTTAGTCTGATTTGCTTTATCAAGTCGATCCAGTCCCTGCTCTGCTGCTTCCTTCAAACCAGGTTTGTTTAGGTATCATTAATCCTGAAATCATCATTATAAACTCTGAAACATGAAGCCTCACATGGACCCCTATATACATCAAAATTAATACATTTTAATTCATCGCAATAAATAATTGTGACTCACCCAACTGTTATTATTCGTATTATTATTTCTAAAGGTTTTCTTGATTATGAACGGAATAGGAAGTTAATACCAACATT